>NW_027469103.1:900000-1120325 GCF_051020765.1 Lasioglossum baleicum | reverse complement strand
GATCAGTGCATTTGCATGCAAATATGCGAAATTGGCACAGAACTCCGATTCTGCTAGCACGATCACGATTTATTCCAGCTTATGTCAGACTCGACGATTCTTCGTATCAGAAGTGTATTTCTGTACGGTATCGCTGTTTCGCGTGGTAGATCAGTGAGTTTGCATGCAAATATGCGAAATTGGCACAGAAAGTCCGATTCGGCAAGCACGATCACGATTTATTCGAGGTTATGTCAAATTCGACGATTCTTCGTTTCAGATGTGTATTTCTATGCGGAATCGTTCTTTCGCGTGCTAGATCAGTGCATTTGCATGCAACGACGCGAAATTGGCACAGAAACTCTGATGCGGCAAGCACGATCACGATTTATTCGAGCTTATGTCAGATTCGACGATTCTTCGTTTCAGAAGTGTATTTCTGTGCGGAATCGCTGTTTCGCGTGCTAGATCAGTGGGTTTGCATGCAAATATGCGAAATTGGCACAGAAACTCCGATTCTGCTAGCACGATCACGATTTATTCGAGCTTATGTCAGACTCGACGATTCTTCGTTTCAGAAGTGTATTTCTGTGCGGAATCGTTGTTTCGCGTGCTAGAACAGTGCATTTGCATGCAAATATGCGAAATTGGCACAGAAACTCCGATTCTGCTAGCACGATCACGATTTATTCGAGCTTATGTCAGACTCGACGATTCTTCGTTTCAGAAGTGTATTTCTGTACGGTATCGCTGTTTTGCGTGCTAGATCAGTGGGTTTGCATGCACATATGCGAAATTGGCACAGAAACACCGATTCGGCAAGCACGATCACCATTTATTCGACCTTATGTCAGATTCGACGATTCTTCGTTTCAGAAGTGTATTTCTGTGCGGAATCGCTGTTTCGCGTGCTAGATCAGTGCATTTGCATGCAACGAAGCGAAATTGGCACAGAAACTCCGGCGCGGCAAGCACGATCACGATTTATTCGAGCTTATGTCAGATTCGACGATTCTTCGTTTCAGAAGTGTATTTCTGTGCGGAATCGCTGTTTCGCGTGCTAGATCAGTGCATTTGCATGCAAATATGCGAAATTGGCACAGAAACTCCGATTCTGCTAGCACGATCACGATTTATTCGAGCTTATGTCAGACTCGACGATTCTTCGTTTCAGAAGTGTATTTCTGTACGGTATCGCTGTTTCGCGTGGTAGATCAGTGAGTTTGCATGCAAATATGCGAAATTGGCACAGAAAGTCCGATTCGGCATGCACGATCACGATTTATTCGAGCTTATGTCAGATTCGACGATTCTTCGTTTCAGAAGTGTATTTCTGTGCGGAATCGCTGTTTCGCGTGCTAGATCAGTGCATTTGCATGCAAATATGCGAAATTGGCACAGAAACTCCGATTCTGCTAGCACGATCACGATTTATTCCAGCTTATGTCAGACTCGACGATTCTTCGTTTCAGAAGTGTATTTCTGTACGGTATCGCTGTTTCGCGTGGTAGATCAGTGAGTTTGCATGCAAATATGCGAAATTGGCACAGAAAGTCCGATTCGGCAAGCACGATCACGATTTATTCGAGCTTATGTCAGATTCGACGATTCTTCGTTTCAGAAGTGTATTTCTGTGCGGAATCGCTGTTTCGCGTGCTAGATCAGTGCATTTGCATGCAAATATGCGAAATTGGCACAGAAACTCCGATTCTGCTAGCACGATCACGATTTATTCCAGCTTATGTCAGACTCGACGATTCTTCGTTTCAGAAGTGTATTTCTGTACGGTATCGCTGTTTCGCGTGGTAGATCAGTGAGTTTGCATGCAAATATGCGGAAATTGGCACAGAAAGTCCGATTCGGCAAGCACGATCACGATTTATTCGAGGTTATGTCAAATTCGACGATTCTTCGTTTCAGATGTGTATTTCTGTGCGGAATCGTTCTTTCGCGTGCTAGATCAGTGCATTTGCATGCAACGACGCGAAATTGGCACAGAAACTCTGATGCGGCAAGCACGATCACGATTTATTCGAGCTTATGTCAGATTCGACGATTCTTCGTTTCAGATGTGTATTTCTGTGCGGAATCGCTGTTTAGCGTGCTAGATCAGTGCATTTGCATGCAAATATGCGAAATTGGCACAGAAACTCCGATTCTGCTTGCACGATCACGATTTATTCGAACTTATGTCAGACTCGACTATTCTTCGTTTCAGAAGTGTATTTATGTACGGTATCGCTGTTTCGCGTGGTAGATCAGTGAGTTTGCATGCAAATATGCGAAATTGGCACAGAAACTCCGATTCGGCAAGCACGATCACGATTTATTCGAGCTTATGTCAGATTCGACGATTCTTCGTTTCAGAAGTGTATTTCTGTGCGGAATCGTTGTTTCGCGTGCTAGATCAGTGCATTTACATGCAACGAAGCGAAATTGGCACAGAAACTCCGATGCGGCAAGCACGATCACGATTTATTCGATCTTATGTTGGATTCGACGATTCTTCACATCAGAAGAATATTTCTGTGCGGAATCGCTGTTTTGCGTGCTAGATCAGTGGGTTTGCATGCAAATATGCGAAATTGGCACAGAAACTCCGATTCGGCAAGCACGATCACCATTTATTCGACCTTATGTCAGATTCGACGATTCTTCGTTTCAGAAGTGTATTTCTGTGCGGAATCGCTGTTTCGCGTGCTAGATCAGTGCATTTGCATGCAACGAAGCGAAATTGGCACAGAAACTCCGGTGCGGCAAGCACGATCACGATTTATTCGAGCTTATGTCAGATTCGACGATTCTTCGTTTCAGAAGTGTATTTCTGTGCGGAATCGCTGTTTCGCGTGCTAGATCAGTGCATTTACATGCAACAAAGCGAAATTGGCACAGAAACTCCGATTCTGCTAGCACGATCACGATTTATTCGAACTTATGTCAGACTCGACGATTCTTCGTTTCAGAAGTGTATTTATGTACGGTATCGCTGTTTCGCGTGGTAGATCAGTGAGTTTGCATGCAAATATGCGAAATTGGCACAGAAACTCCGATTCGGCAAGCACGACCACGATTTATTCGAGCTTATGTCAGATACGACGATTCTTCGTTTCAGAAGTGTATTTCTGTGCGGAATCATTGTTTCGCGTGCTAGATCAGTGCATTTACATGCAACGAAGGGAAATTGGCACAGAAACTCCGATGCGGCAAGCACGATCACGATTTATTCGATCTTATGTTGGATTCGACGATTCTTCATATCAGAAGAGTATTTCTGTGCGGAATCGCTGTTTTGCGTGCTAGATCAGTGGGTTTGCATGCAAATATGCGAAATTGGCACAGAAACTCCGATTCGGCAAGCACGATCACCATTTATTCGACCTTATGTCAGATTCGACGATTCTTCGTTTCAGAAGTGTATTTCTGTGCGGAATCGCTGTTTCGCGTGCTAGATCAGTGCATTTGCATGCAAATATGCGAAATTGGCACAGAAACTCCGATTCTGCTAGCACGATCACGATTTATTCGAGCTTATGTCAGACTCGACGATTCTTCGTTTCAGAAGTGTATTTCTGTACGGAATCGTTGTTTCGCGTGCTAGATCAGTGCATTTACATGCAACGAAGCGAAATTGGCACAGAAACTCCGATGCGGCAAGCACGATCAGGATTTATTCGATCTTATGTTGGATTCGACGATTCTTCATTTCAGAAGAGTATTTCTGTGCGGAATCGCTGTTTTGCGTGCTAGATCAGTGGGTTTGCATGCAAATATGCGAAATTGGCACAGAAACTCCGATTCGGCAAGCACGATCACCATTTATTCGACCTTATGTCAGATTCGATGATTCTTCGTTTCAGAAGTGTATTTCTGTGCGGAATCGCTGTTTCGCGTGCTAGATCAATGCATTTGCATGCAACGAAGCGAAATTGGCACAGAAACTCCGATTCTGCTAGCACGATCACGATTTATTCGAGCTTATGTCAGATTCGACGATTCTTCGTTTCAGAAGTGTATTTCTGTGCGGAATCGCTGTTTCGCGTGCTAGATCAGTGCATTTGCATGCAAATATGCGAAATTGGCACAGAAACTCCGATTCTGCTAGCACGATCACGATTTATTCCAGCTTATGTCAGACTCGACGATTCTTCGTTTCAGAAGTGTATTTCTGTACGGTATCGCTGTTTCGCGTGGTAGATCAGTGAGTTTGCATGCAAATATGCGAAATTGGCACAGAAAGTCCGATTCGGCAAGCACGATCACGATTTATTCGAGCTTATGTCAGATTCGACGATTCTTCGTTTCAGAAGTGTATTTCTGTGCGGAATCGCTGTTTCGCGTGCTAGATCAGTGCATTTGCATGCAAATATGCGAAATTGGCACAGAACTCCGATTCTGCTAGCACGATCACGATTTATTCCAGCTTATGTCAGACTCGACGATTCTTCGTATCAGAAGTGTATTTCTGTACGGTATCGCTGTTTCGCGTGGTAGATCAGTGAGTTTGCATGCAAATATGCGAAATTGGCACAGAAAGTCCGATTCGGCAAGCACGATCACGATTTATTCGAGGTTATGTCAAATTCGACGATTCTTCGTTTCAGATGTGTATTTCTATGCGGAATCGTTCTTTCGCGTGCTAGATCAGTGCATTTGCATGCAACGACGCGAAATTGGCACAGAAACTCTGATGCGGCAAGCACGATCACGATTTATTCGAGCTTATGTCAGATTCGACGATTCTTCGTTTCAGAAGTGTATTTCTGTGCGGAATCGCTGTTTCGCGTGCTAGATCAGTGGGTTTGCATGCAAATATGCGAAATTGGCACAGAAACTCCGATTCTGCTAGCACGATCACGATTTATTCGAGCTTATGTCAGACTCGACGATTCTTCGTTTCAGAAGTGTATTTCTGTGCGGAATCGTTGTTTCGCGTGCTAGAACAGTGCATTTGCATGCAAATATGCGAAATTGGCACAGAAACTCCGATTCTGCTAGCACGATCACGATTTATTCGAGCTTATGTCAGACTCGACGATTCTTCGTTCAGAAGTGTATTTCTGTACGGTATCGCTGTTTTGCGTGCTAGATCAGTGGGTTTGCATGCACATATGCGAAATTGGCACAGAAACACCGATTCGGCAAGCACGATCACCATTTATTCGACCTTATGTCAGATTCGACGATTCTTCGTTTCAGAAGTGTATTTCTGTGCGGAATCGCTGTTTCGCGTGCTAGATCAGTGCATTTGCATGCAACGAAGCGAAATTGGCACAGAAACTCCGGCGCGGCAAGCACGATCACGATTTATTCGAGCTTATGTCAGATTCGACGATTCTTCGTTTCAGAAGTGTATTTCTGTGCGGAATCGCTGTTTCGCGTGCTAGATCAGTGCATTTGCATGCAAATATGCGAAATTGGCACAGAAACTCCGATTCTGCTAGCACGATCACGATTTATTCGAGCTTATGTCAGACTCGACGATTCTTCGTTTCAGAAGTGTATTTCTGTACGGTATCGCTGTTTCGCGTGGTAGATCAGTGAGTTTGCATGCAAATATGCGAAATTGGCACAGAAAGTCCGATTCGGCATGCACGATCACGATTTATTCGAGCTTATGTCAGATTCGACGATTCTTCGTTTCAGAAGTGTATTTCTGTGCGGAATCGCTGTTTCGCGTGCTAGATCAGTGCATTTGCATGCAAATATGCGAAATTGGCACAGAAACTCCGATTCTGCTAGCACGATCACGATTTATTCCAGCTTATGTCAGACTCGACGATTCTTCGTTTCAGAAGTGTATTTCTGTACGGTATCGCTGTTTCGCGTGGTAGATCAGTGAGTTTGCATGCAAATATGCGAAATTGGCACAGAAAGTCCGATTCGGCAAGCACGATCACGATTTATTCGAGCTTATGTCAGATTCGACGATTCTTCGTTTCAGAAGTGTATTTCTGTGCGGAATCGCTGTTTCGCGTGCTAGATCAGTGCATTTGCATGCAAATATGCGAAATTGGCACAGAAACTCCGATTCTGCTAGCACGATCACGATTTATTCCAGCTTATGTCAGACTCGACGATTCTTCGTTTCAGAAGTGTATTTCTGTACGGTATCGCTGTTTCGCGTGGTAGATCAGTGAGTTTGCATGCAAATATGCGGAAATTGGCACAGAAAGTCCGATTCGGCAAGCACGATCACGATTTATTCGAGGTTATGTCAAATTCGACGATTCTTCGTTTCAGATGTGTATTTCTGTGCGGAATCGTTCTTTCGCGTGCTAGATCAGTGCATTTGCATGCAACGACGCGAAATTGGCACAGAAACTCTGATGCGGCAAGCACGATCACGATTTATTCGAGCTTATGTCAGATTCGACGATTCTTCGTTTCAGATGTGTATTTCTGTGCGGAATCGCTGTTTAGCGTGCTAGATCAGTGCATTTGCATGCAAATATGCGAAATTGGCACAGAAACTCCGATTCTGCTTGCACGATCACGATTTATTCGAACTTATGTCAGACTCGACTATTCTTCGTTTCAGAAGTGTATTTATGTACGGTATCGCTGTTTCGCGTGGTAGATCAGTGAGTTTGCATGCAAATATGCGAAATTGGCACAGAAACTCCGATTCGGCAAGCACGATCACGATTTATTCGAGCTTATGTCAGATTCGACGATTCTTCGTTTCAGAAGTGTATTTCTGTGCGGAATCGTTGTTTCGCGTGCTAGATCAGTGCATTTACATGCAACGAAGCGAAATTGGCACAGAAACTCCGATGCGGCAAGCACGATCACGATTTATTCGATCTTATGTTGGATTCGACGATTCTTCACATCAGAAGAATATTTCTGTGCGGAATCGCTGTTTTGCGTGCTAGATCAGTGGGTTTGCATGCAAATATGCGAAATTGGCACAGAAACTCCGATTCGGCAAGCACGATCACCATTTATTCGACCTTATGTCAGATTCGACGATTCTTCGTTTCAGAAGTGTATTTCTGTGCGGAATCGCTGTTTCGCGTGCTAGATCAGTGCATTTGCATGCAACGAAGCGAAATTGGCACAGAAACTCCGGTGCGGCAAGCACGATCACGATTTATTCGAGCTTATGTCAGATTCGACGATTCTTCGTTTCAGAAGTGTATTTCTGTGCGGAATCGCTGTTTCGCGTGCTAGATCAGTGCATTTACATGCAACAAAGCGAAATTGGCACAGAAACTCCGATTCTGCTAGCACGATCACGATTTATTCGAACTTATGTCAGACTCGACGATTCTTCGTTTCAGAAGTGTATTTATGTACGGTATCGCTGTTTCGCGTGGTAGATCAGTGAGTTTGCATGCAAATATGCGAAATTGGCACAGAAACTCCGATTCGGCAAGCACGACCACGATTTATTCGAGCTTATGTCAGATACGACGATTCTTCGTTTCAGAAGTGTATTTCTGTGCGGAATCATTGTTTCGCGTGCTAGATCAGTGCATTTACATGCAACGAAGGGAAATTGGCACAGAAACTCCGATGCGGCAAGCACGATCACGATTTATTCGATCTTATGTTGGATTCGACGATTCTTCATATCAGAAGAGTATTTCTGTGCGGAATCGCTGTTTTGCGTGCTAGATCAGTGGGTTTGCATGCAAATATGCGAAATTGGCACAGAAACTCCGATTCGGCAAGCACGATCACCATTTATTCGACCTTATGTCAGATTCGACGATTCTTCGTTTCAGAAGTGTATTTCTGTGCGGAATCGCTGTTTCGCGTGCTAGATCAGTGCATTTGCATGCAAATATGCGAAATTGGCACAGAAACTCCGATTCTGCTAGCACGATCACGATTTATTCGAGCTTATGTCAGACTCGACGATTCTTCGTTTCAGAAGTGTATTTCTGTACGGAATCGTTGTTTCGCGTGCTAGATCAGTGCATTTACATGCAACGAAGCGAAATTGGCACAGAAACTCCGATGCGGCAAGCACGATCAGGATTTATTCGATCTTATGTTGGATTCGACGATTCTTCATTTCAGAAGAGTATTTCTGTGCGGAATCGCTGTTTTGCGTGCTAGATCAGTGGGGTTTGCATGCAAATATGCGAAATTGGCACAGAAACTCCGATTCGGCAAGCACGATCACCATTTATTCGACCTTATGTCAGATTCGATGATTCTTCGTTTCAGAAGTGTATTTCTGTGCGGAATCGCTGTTTCGCGTGCTAGATCAATGCATTTGCATGCAACGAAGCGAAATTGGCACAGAAACTCCGATTCTGCTAGCACGATCACGATTTATTCGAGCTTATGTCAGATTCGACGATTCTTCGTTTCAGAAGTGTATTTCTGTGCGGAATCGCTGTTTCGCGTGCTAGATCAGTGCATTTGCATGCAAATATGCGAAATTGGCACAGAAACTCCGATTCTGCTAGCACGATCACGATTTATTCGAGCTTATGTCAGACTCGACGATTCTTCGTTTCAGAAGTGTATTTCTGTACGGTATCGCTGTTTCGCGTGGTAGATCAGTGAGTTTGCATGCAAATATGCGAAATTGGCACAGAAAGTCCGATTCGGCAAGCACGATCACGATTTATTCGAGGTTATGTCAAATTCGACGATTCTTCGTTTCAGATGTGTATTTCTATGCGGAATCGTTCTTTCGCGTGCTAGATCAGTGCATTTGCATGCAACGACGCGAAATTGGCACAGAAACTCTGATGCGGCAAGCACGATCACGATTTATTCGAGCTTATGTCAGATTCGACGATTCTTCGTTTCAGAAGTGTATTTCTGTGCGGAATCGCTGTTTCGCGTGCTAGATCAGTGCATTTGCATGCAACGAAGCGAAATTGGCACAGAAACTCCGGCGCGGCAAGCACGATCACGATTTATTCGAGCTTATGTCAGATTCGACGATTCTTCGTTTCAGAAGTGTATTTCTGTGCGGAATCGCTGTTTCGCGTGCTAGATCAGTGCATTTGCATGCAAATATGCGAAATTGGCACAGAAACTCCGATTCTGCTAGCACGATCACGATTTATTCGAGCTTATGTCAGACTCGACGATTCTTCGTTTCAGAAGTGTATTTCTGTACGGTATCGCTGTTTCGCGTGGTAGATCAGTGAGTTTGCATGCAAATATGCGAAATTGGCACAGAAAGTCCGATTCGGCATGCACGATCACGATTTATTCGAGCTTATGTCAGATTCGACGATTCTTCGTTTCAGAAGTGTATTTCTGTGCGGAATCGCTGTTTCGCGTGCTAGATCAGTGCATTTGCATGCAAATATGCGAAATTGGCACAGAAACTCCGATTCTGCTAGCACGATCACGATTTATTCCAGCTTATGTCAGACTCGACGATTCTTCGTTTCAGAAGTGTATTTCTGTACGGTATCGCTGTTTCGCGTGGTAGATCAGTGAGTTTGCATGCAAATATGCGAAATTGGCACAGAAAGTCCGATTCGGCAAGCACGATCACGATTTATTCGAGCTTATGTCAGATTCGACGATTCTTCGTTTCAGAAGTGTATTTCTGTGCGGAATCGCTGTTTCGCGTGCTAGATCAGTGCATTTGCATGCAAATATGCGAAATTGGCACAGAAACTCCGATTCTGCTAGCACGATCACGATTTATTCCAGCTTATGTCAGACTCGACGATTCTTCGTTTCAGAAGTGTATTTCTGTACGGTATCGCTGTTTCGCGTGGTAGATCAGTGAGTTTGCATGCAAATATGCGGAAATTGGCACAGAAAGTCCGATTCGGCAAGCACGATCACGATTTATTCGAGGTTATGTCAAATTCGACGATTCTTCGTTTCAGATGTGTATTTCTGTGCGGAATCGTTCTTTCGCGTGCTAGATCAGTGCATTTGCATGCAACGACGCGAAATTGGCACAGAAACTCTGATGCGGCAAGCACGATCACGATTTATTCGAGCTTATGTCAGATTCGACGATTCTTCGTTTCAGATGTGTATTTCTGTGCGGAATCGCTGTTTCGCGTGCTAGATCAGTGCATTTGCATGCAAATATGCGAAATTGGCACAGAAACTCCGATTCTGCTTGCACGATCACGATTTATTCGAACTTATGTCAGACTCGACTATTCTTCGTTTCAGAAGTGTATTTATGTACGGTATCGCTGTTTCGCGTGGTAGATCAGTGAGTTTGCATGCAAATATGCGAAATTGGCACAGAAAGTCCGATTCGGCATGCACGATCACGATTTATTCGAGCTTATGTCAGATTCGACGATTCTTCGTTTCAGAAGTGTATTTCTGTGCGGAATCGCTGTTTCGCGTGCTAGATCAGTGCATTTGCATGCAAATATGCGAAATTGGCACAGAACTCCGATTCTGCTAGCACGATCACGATTTATTCCAGCTTATGTCAGACTCGACGATTCTTCGTATCAGAAGTGTATTTCTGTACGGTATCGCTGTTTCGCGTGGTAGATCAGTGAGTTTGCATGCAAATATGCGAAATTGGCACAGAAAGTCCGATTCGGCAAGCACGATCACGATTTATTCGAGGTTATGTCAAATTCGACGATTCTTCGTTTCAGATGTGTATTTCTATGCGGAATCGTTCTTTCGCGTGCTAGATCAGTGCATTTGCATGCAACGACGCGAAATTGGCACAGAAACTCTGATGCGGCAAGCACGATCACGATTTATTCGAGCTTATGTCAGATTCGACGATTCTTCGTTTCAGAAGTGTATTTCTGTGCGGAATCGCTGTTTCGCGTGCTAGATCAGTGGGTTTGCATGCAAATATGCGAAATTGGCACAGAAACTCCGATTCTGCTAGCACGATCACGATTTATTCGAGCTTATGTCAGACTCGACGATTCTTCGTTTCAGAAGTGTATTTCTGTGCGGAATCGTTGTTTCGCGTGCTAGAACAGTGCATTTGCATGCAAATATGCGAAATTGGCACAGAAACTCCGATTCTGCTAGCACGATCACGATTTATTCGAGCTTATGTCAGACTCGACGATTCTTCGTTTCAGAAGTGTATTTCTGTACGGTATCGCTGTTTTGCGTGCTAGATCAGTGGGTTTGCATGCACATATGCGAAATTGGCACAGAAACACCGATTCGGCAAGCACGATCACCATTTATTCGACCTTATGTCAGATTCGACGATTCTTCGTTTCAGAAGTGTATTTCTGTGCGGAATCGCTGTTTCGCGTGCTAGATCAGTGCATTTGCATGCAACGAAGCGAAATTGGCACAGAAACTCCGGCGCGGCAAGCACGATCACGATTTATTCGAGCTTATGTCAGATTCGACGATTCTTCGTTTCAGAAGTGTATTTCTGTGCGGAATCGCTGTTTCGCGTGCTAGATCAGTGCATTTGCATGCAAATATGCGAAATTGGCACAGAAACTCCGATTCTGCTAGCACGATCACGATTTATTCGAGCTTATGTCAGACTCGACGATTCTTCGTTTCAGAAGTGTATTTCTGTACGGTATCGCTGTTTCGCGTGGTAGATCAGTGAGTTTGCATGCAAATATGCGAAATTGGCACAGAAAGTCCGATTCGGCATGCACGATCACGATTTATTCGAGCTTATGTCAGATTCGACGATTCTTCGTTTCAGAAGTGTATTTCTGTGCGGAATCGCTGTTTCGCGTGCTAGATCGGTGCATTTGCATGCAAATATGCGAAATTGGCACAGAAACTCCGATTCTGCTAGCACGATCACGATTTATTCCAGCTTATGTCAGACTCGACGATTCTTCGTTTCAGAAGTGTATTTCTGTACGGTATCGCTGTTTCGCGTGGTAGATCAGTGAGTTTGCATGCAAATATGCGAAATTGGCACAGAAAGTCCGATTCGGCAAGCACGATCACGATTTATTCGAGCTTATGTCAGATTCGACGATTCTTCGTTTCAGAAGTGTATTTCTGTGCGGAATCGCTGTTTCGCGTGCTAGATCAGTGCATTTGCATGCAAATATGCGAAATTGGCACAGAAACTCCGATTCTGCTAGCACGATCACGATTTATTCCAGCTTATGTCAGACTCGACGATTCTTCGTTTCAGAAGTGTATTTCTGTACGGTATCGCTGTTTCGCGTGGTAGATCAGTGAGTTTGCATGCAAATATGCGGAAATTGGCACAGAAAGTCCGATTCGGCAAGCACGATCACGATTTATTCGAGGTTATGTCAAATTCGACGATTCTTCGTTTCAGATGTGTATTTCTGTGCGGAATCGTTCTTTCGCGTGCTAGATCAGTGCATTTGCATGCAACGACGCGAAATTGGCACAGAAACTCTGATGCGGCAAGCACGATCACGATTTATTCGAGCTTATGTCAGATTCGACGATTCTTCGTTTCAGATGTGTATTTCTGTGCGGAATCGCTGTTTAGCGTGCTAGATCAGTGCATTTGCATGCAAATATGCGAAACTGGCACAGAAACTCCGATTCTGCTTGCACGATCACGATTTATTCGAACTTATGTCAGACTCGACTATTCTTCGTTTCAGAAGTGTATTTATGTACGGTATCGCTGTTTCGCGTGGTAGATCAGTGAGTTTGCATGCAAATATGCGAAATTGGCACAGAAACTCCGATTCGGCAAGCACGATCACGATTTATTCGAGCTTATGTCAGATTCGACGATTCTTCGTTTCAGAAGTGTATTTCTGTGCGGAATCGTTGTTTCGCGTGCTAGATCAGTGCATTTACATGCAACGAAGCGAAATTGGCACAGAAACTCCGATGCGGCAAGCACGATCACGATTTATTCGATCTTATGTTGGATTCGACGATTCTTCACATCAGAAGAATATTTCTGTGCGGAATCGCTGTTTTGCGTGCTAGATCAGTGGGTTTGCATGCAAATATGCGAAATTGGCACAGAAACTCCGATTCGGCAAGCACGATCACCATTTATTCGACCTTATGTCAGATTCGACGATTCTTCGTTTCAGAAGTGTATTTCTGTGCGGAATCGCTGTTTCGCGTGCTAGATCAGTGCATTTGCATGCAACGAAGCGAAATTGGCACAGAAACTCCGGTGCGGCAAGCACGATCACGATTTATTCGAGCTTATGTCAGATTCGACGATTCTTCGTTTCAGAAGTGTATTTCTGTGCGGAATCGCTGTTTCGCGTGCTAGATCAGTGCATTTACATGCAACAAAGCGAAATTGGCACAGAAACTCCGATTCTGCTAGCACGATCACGATTTATTCGAACTTATGTCAGACTCGACGATTCTTCGTTTCAGAAGTGTATTTATGTACGGTATCGCTGTTTCGCGTGGTAGATCAGTGAGTTTGCATGCAAATATGCGAAATTGGCACAGAAACTCCGATTCGGCAAGCACGATCACCATTTATTCGACCTTATGTCAGATTCGATGATTCTTCGTTTCAGAAGTGTATTTCTGTGCGGAATCGCTGTTTCGCGTGCTAGATCAATGCATTTGCATGCAACGAAGCGAAATTGGCACAGAAACTCCGATTCTGCTAGCACGATCACGATTTATTCGAGCTTATGTCAGATTCGACGATTCTTCGTTTCAGAAGTGTATTTCTGTGCGGAATCGCTGTTTCGCGTGCTAGATCAGTGCATTTGCATGCAAATATGCGAAATTGGCACAGAAACTCCGATTCTGCTAGCACGATCACGATTTATTCGAGCTTATGTCAGACTCGACGATTCTTCGTTTCAGAAGTGTATTTCTGTACGGTATCGCTGTTTCGCGTGGTAGATCAGTGAGTTTGCATGCAAATATGCGAAATTGGCACAGAAAGTCCGATTCGGCAAGCACGATCACGATTTATTCGAGGTTATGTCAAATTCGACGATTCTTCGTTTCAGATGTGTATTTCTATGCGGAATCGTTCTTTCGCGTGCTAGATCAGTGCATTTGCATGCAACGACGCGAAATTGGCACAGAAACTCTGATGCGGCAAGCACGATCACGATTTATTCGAGCTTATGTCAGATTCGACGATTCTTCGTTTCAGAAGTGTATTTCTGTGCGGAATCGCTGTTTCGCGTGCTAGATCAGTGCATTTGCATGCAACGAAGCGAAATTGGCACAGAAACTCCGGCGCGGCAAGCACGATCACGATTTATTCGAGCTTATGTCAGATTCGACGATTCTTCGTTTCAGAAGTGTATTTCTGTGCGGAATCGCTGTTTCGCGTGCTAGATCAGTGCATTTGCATGCAAATATGCGAAATTGGCACAGAAACTCCGATTCTGCTAGCACGATCACGATTTATTCGAGCTTATGTCAGACTCGACGATTCTTCGTTTCAGAAGTGTATTTCTGTACGGTATCGCTGTTTCGCGTGGTAGATCAGTGAGTTTGCATGCAAATATGCGAAATTGGCACAGAAAGTCCGATTCGGCATGCACGATCACGATTTATTCGAGCTTATGTCAGATTCGACGATTCTTCGTTTCAGAAGTGTATTTCTGTGCGGAATCGCTGTTTCGCGTGCTAGATCAGTGCATTTGCATGCAAATATGCGAAATTGGCACAGAAACTCCGATTCTGCTAGCACGATCACGATTTATTCCAGCTTATGTCAGACTCGACGATTCTTCGTTTCAGAATTGTATTTCTGTACGGTATCGCTGTTTCGCGTGGTAGATCAGTGAGTTTGCATGCAAATATGCGAAATTGGCACAGAAAGTCCGATTCGGCAAGCACGATCACGATTTATTCGAGCTTATGTCAGATTCGACGATTCTTCGTTTCAGAAGTGTATTTCTGTGCGGAATCGCTGTTTCGCGTGCTAGATCAGTGCATTTGCATGCAAATATGCGAAATTGGCACAGAAACTCCGATTCTGCTAGCACGATCACGATTTATTCCAGCTTATGTCAGACTCGACGATTCTTCGTTTCAGAAGTGTATTTCTGTACGGTATCGCTGTTTCGCGTGGTAGATCAGTGAGTTTGCATGCAAATATGCGGAAATTGGCACAGAAAGTCCGATTCGGCAAGCACGATCACGATTTATTCGAGGTTATGTCAAATTCGACGATTCTTCGTTTCAGATGTGTATTTCTGTGCGGAATCGTTCTTTCGCGTGCTAGATCAGTGCATTTGCATGCAACGACGCGAAATTGGCACAGAAACTCTGATGCGGCAAGCACGATCACGATTTATTCGAGCTTATGTCAGATTCGACGATTCTTCGTTTCAGATGTGTATTTCTGTGCGGAATCGCTGTTTCGCGTGCTAGATCAGTGCATTTGCATGCAAATATGCGAAATTGGCACAGAAACTCCGATTCTGCTTGCACGATCACGATTTATTCGAATATGTCAGACTCGACTATTCTTCGTTTCAGAAGTGTATTTATGTACGGTATCGCTGTTTCGCGTGGTAGATCAGTGAGTTTGCATGCAAATATGCGAAATTGGCACAGAAACTCCGATTCGGCAAGCACGATCACGATTTATTCGAGCTTATGTCAGATTCGACGATTCTTCGTTTCAGAAGTGTATTTCTGTGCGGAATCGTTGTTTCGCGTGCTAGATCAGTGCATTTACATGCAACGAAGCGAAATTGGCACAGAAACTCCGATGCGGCAAGCACGATCACGATTTATTCGAACTTATGTCAGACTCGACGATTCTTCGTTTCAGAAGTGTATTTATGTACGGTATCGCTGTTTCGCGTGGTAGATCAGTGAGTTTGCATGCAAATATGCGAAATTGGCACAGAAACTCCGATTCGGCAAGCACGACCACGATTTATTCGAGCTTATGTCAGATACGACGATTCTTCGTTTCAGAAGTGTATTTCTGTGCGGAATCATTGTTTCGCGTGCTAGATCAGTGCATTTACATGCAACGAAGGGAAATTGGCACAGAAACTCCGATGCGGCAAGCACGATCACGATTTATTCGATCTTATGTTGGATTCGACGATTCTTCATATCAGAAGAGTATTTCTGTGCGGAATCGCTGTTTTGCGTGCTAGATCAGTGGGTTTGCATGCAAATATGCGAAATTGGCACAGAAACTCCGATTCGGCAAGCACGATCACCATTTATTCGACCTTATGTCAGATTCGACGATTCTTCGTTTCAGAAGTGTATTTCTGTGCGGAATCGCTGTTTCGCGTGCTAGATCAGTGCATTTGCATGCAAATATGCGAAATTGGCACAGAAACTCCGATTCTGCTAGCACGATCACGATTTATTCGAGCTTATGTCAGACTCGACGATTCTTCGTTTCAGAAGTGTATTTCTGTACGGTATCGCTGTTTCGCGTGGTAGATCAGTGAGTTTGCATGCAAATATGCGAAATTGGCACAGAAAGTCCGATTCGGCAAGCACGATCACGATTTATTCGAGGTTATGTCAAATTCGACGATTCTTCGTTTCAGATGTGTATTTCTATGCGGAATCGTTCTTTCGCGTGCTAGATCAGTGCATTTGCATGCAACGACGCGAAATTGGCACAGAAACTCTGATGCGGCAAGCACGATCACGATTTATTCGAGCTTATGTCAGATTCGACGATTCTTCGTTTCAGAAGTGTATTTCTGTGCGGAATCGCTGTTTCGCGTGCTAGATCAGTGGGTTTGCATGCAAATATGCGAAATTGGCACAGAAACTCCGATTCTGCTAGCACGATCACGATTTATTCGAGCTTATGTCAGACTCGACGATTCTTCGTTTCAGAAGTGTATTTCTGTGCGGAATCGTTGTTTCGCGTGCTAGAACAGTGCATTTGCATGCAAATATGCGAAATTGGCACAGAAACTCCGATTCTGCTAGCACGATCACGATTTATTCGAGCTTATGTCAGACTCGACGATTCTTCGTTTCAGAAGTGTATTTCTGTACGGTATCGCTGTTTTGCGTGCTAGATCAGTGGGTTTGCATGCACATATGCGAAATTGGCACAGAAACTCCGATTCGGCAAGCACGATCACCATTTATTCGACCTTATGTCAGATTCGACGATTCTTCGTTTCAGAAGTGTATTTCTGTGCGGAATCGCTGTTTCGCGTGCTAGATCAGTGCATTTGCATGCAACGAAGCGAAATTGGCACAGAAACTCCGGTGCGGCAAGCACGATCACGATTTATTCGAGCTTATGTCAGACTCGACGATTCTTCGTTTCAGAAGTGTATTTTGTGTGCGGAATCGTTGTTTCGCGTGCTAGAACAGTGCATTTGCATGCAAATATGCGAAATTGGCACAGAAACTCCGATTCTGCTAGCACGATCACGATTTATTCGAGCTTATGTCAGATTCGACGATTCTTCGTTTCAGAAGTGTATTTCTGTGCGGAATCGCTGTTTCGCGTGCTAGATCAGTGGGTTTGCATGCACATATGCGAAATTGGCACAGAAACTCCGATTCGGGAAGCACGATCACCATTTATTCGACCTTATGTCAGATTCGACGATTCTTCGTTTCAGAAGTGTATTTCTGTGCGGAATCGCTGTTTCGCGTGCTAGATCAGTGCATTTGCATGCAAATATGCGAAATTGGCACAGAAACTCCGATTCTGCTAGCACGATCACGATTTATTCGAGCTTATGTCAGACTCGACGATTCTTCGTTTCAGAAGTGTATTTCTGTACGGAATCGTTGTTTCGCGTGCTAGATCAGTGCATTTACATGCAACGAAGCGAAATTGGCACAGAAACTCCGATGCGGCAAGCACGATCACGATTTATTCGATCTTATGTTGGATTCGACGATTCTTCATATCAGAAGAGTATTTCTGTGCGGAATCGCTGTTTTGCGTGCTAGATCAGTGGGTTTGCATGCAAATATGCGAAATTGGCACAGAAACTCCGATTCGGCAAGCACGATCACCATTTATTCGACCTTATGTCAGATTCGATGATTCTTCGTTTCAGAAGTGTATTTCTGTGCGGAATCGCTGTTTCGCGTGCTAGATCAATGCATTTGCATGCAACGAAGCGAAATTGGCACAGAAACTCCGATTCTGCTAGCACGATCACGATTTATTCGAGCTTATGTCAGATTCGACGATTCTTCGTTTCAGAAGTGTATTTCTGTGCGGAATCGCTGTTTCGCGTGCTAGATCAGTGCATTTGCATGCAAATATGCGAAATTGGCACAGAAACTCCGATTCTGCTAGCACGATCACGATTTATTCGAGCTTATGTCAGACTCGACGATTCTTCGTTTCAGAAGTGTATTTCTGTACGGTATCGCTGTTTCGCGTGGTAGATCAGTGAGTTTGCATGCAAATATGCGAAATTGGCACAGAAAGTCCGATTCGGCAAGCACGATCACGATTTATTCGAGCTTATGTCAGACTCGACGATTCTTCGTTTCAGAAGTGTATTTCTGTTGTGACGTGGCAGCTTAGCCGACGTCTGTCCGAACCCTTTTGACCGAGACCGGGTCACTCGCGAGCCGATACGAATCGAAGCGAGCGTAGCGATCGATCTCCCTGGAGACAACCGGCCTCCAGCGGCGGAAAATTTATCGCATTTGAATGTCGCGCCGCTGGGCGCGACACGGAGTTTCAGGACCTGCTCCCTTGCAAGGGGAGCCGACACCTATCCGCAGCTGCTAATTGGCGAAAGCCATTACGGGAAGACGCCCGGCCGACCTATCACGCAACGGCGCGAACGAGGAAGACAACGGGGATTGGACCAAGCTCGGATTCACCAACCCGGAGATGCCGACGTAGAAATGACTTCGTAGGGACGTTCAGCTGCCCAACCTTGCCGACTCTCACCCGGGAACAGCCACGAGAGCTCACCTGGAATAGCTCGGGTCCATCCCCTCGCCCTCGCAGCGTTATCGGACGCGGCCCCGAGAAAATGAACAATTGTCGGAGGCCCGGGTCCGAATTCCCTGAATTCGGCCCTGTAGCGAGGAGCCACGCGATAGGTCCGGCCGTCGTAGCAGCGAGGCTAGATGAGGAAGTAGTGGGGGACGCCCCGTTTCCGCGTTCCGAGCCGACGCGAAGTGTGTCACTAGGACGAAGGACCCAGTAGTAGCTTCACGTATCCTCTAACCGCGTTGTCGTCGAAAAAGTACTGTGCTACGACCGCCATTGTCGGGCTTGAGCCGTGCCGTTTGGTAAGTACCGGTCATAATACTGCGAATAAAGTTCTGTGATTGCGCGTGTTGGCTCGGGACGTCTTTTGGAAGGTTCTGTAACCTATTTGCGCGGGCTAAGTGCTTCGGCGCGTCCGGGGTCCGAGACGAGTGTTCTCGCGCCGGCGCCGAAGCAGTGTGTCGTAGCGATCCCGAGTGGTTTTGCGGGACGTACGAATTTCGATTGCGGCCCTTTAGATTCACGATCCTCGGAAGTTCCACGGTGGGACGACGCGACGCGCCCGCTTCGATCTCGCTACGTGTTTGCCGTCCTCGCCTAGTCTCTTCGCACTGCGACGCGTATTCTATCGGGGCTCGGCGGAAATCGTGCCTTTCCAGGCTTGTATCATTCACGCGGAATCCTGTGACCGCCGAGTCCGACGCGAACCGGGAATATTACGCGCGAACGACCGAACACCCGTCGAAACCGATCGAGATCGCGCCGGCGGCCATCTTGTTTGCCACCGGCTCTCGCCGGTGGCCTGTCAACGTTAATTCCCGAGATAATAAACGATCTTTGTCTGCCGTAAATGTCTCGGTTCATTCTTTCCCTGTGAGAAACGTTCCCGTCGCGGGGAATGCCCCGTCCTTCATCCCACGTGTAACCTTGGACCCTTCTACCGCTATCCCAGGTCGCGCAATCCTCGTGTGTTCGGAAAAGTGATCCCTCGGGTTTGAACCCCGATTGTTTTCGTGCGGCACGAGTGCGTGCCTGGCGCCCGTAGGTTCCTTTTCGAGCGCTCGAGGGAGAACAATTTCGAATACGCGAGTGATTGTTTGTCCCGGGAGGACCACGTTTCGCGCGACCGAGCGTGGCCCGGCCGTCAGGCCATAATTTCCCGAGTCCGGCCACCGATTCGGTCAAGAACCGGTGAACGGCGTGACACTGTACGGTATCGCTGTTTCGCGTGGTAGATCAGTGAGTTTGCATGCAAATATGCGAAATTGGCACAGAAACTCCGATTCGGCAAGCACGATCACGATTTATTCGAGCTTATGTCAGATTCGACGATTCTTTGTTTCCGAAGTGTATTTCTGTGCGCAATCGTTGTTTCGCGTGCTAGATCAGTGCATTTACATGCAAATATGCGAAATTGGCACAGAAACTCCGATTCGGCAAGCACGATCACGATTTATTCGAGCTTATGTCAGATTCGACGATTCTTCGATTCAGAAGCGTATTTCTGTGCGGAATCGCTGTTTCGCGTGCTAGATCAGTGCATTTGCATGCAAATATGCGAAATTGGCACAGAAACACCGATTCGGCAAGCACGATCACCATTTATTCGACCTTATGTCACATTCGACGATTCTTCGTTTCAGAAGTGTATTTCTGTGCGGAATCGCTGTTTCGCGTGCTAGATCAGTGCATTTGCATGCAACGAAGCGAAATTGGCACAGAAACTCCGGTGCGGCAAGCACGATCACGATTTATTCGAGCTTATGTCAGATTCGACGATTCTTCGTTTCAGAAGTGTATTTCTGTGCGGAATCGCTGTTTCGCGTGCTAGATCAGTGCATTTGCATGCAAATATGCGAAATTGGCACAGAAACTCCGATTCTGCTAGCACGATCACGATTTATTCGAGCTTATGTCAGACTCGACGATTCTTCGTTTCAGAAGTGTATTTCTATACGGAATCGTTGTTTCGCGTCCTAGATCAGTGCATTTACATGCAACGAAGCGAAATTGGCACAGAAACTCCGATGCGGCAAGCACGATCACGATTTATTCGATCTTATGTTGGATTCGACGATTCTTCATATCAGAAGAGTATTTCTGTGCGGAATCGCTGTTTTGCGTGCTAGATCAGTGGGTTTGCATGCAAATATGCGAAATTGTCACAGAAACTCCGATTCGGCAAGCACGATCACCATTTATTCGACCTTATGTCAGATTCGACGATTCTTCGTTTCAGAAGTGTATTTCTGTGCGGAATCGCTGTTTCGCGTGGTAGATCAGTGAGTTTGCATGCAAATATGCGAAATTGGCACAGAAACTCCGATTCTGCTAGCACGATCACGATTTATTCGAGCTTATGTCAGACTCGACGATTCTTCGTTTCAGAAGTGTATTTCTGTACGGTATCGCTGTTTCGCGTGGTAGATCAGTGAGTTTGCATGCAAATATGCGAAATTGGCACAGAAACTCCGATTCGGCAAGCACGATCACCATTTATTCGACCTTATGTCACATTCGACGATTCTTCGTTTCAGAAGTGGATTTCTGTGCGGAATCGCTGTTTCGCGTGCTAGATCAGTGCATTTGCATGCAACGAAGCGAAATTGGCACAGAAACTCCGGCGCGGCAAGCACGATCACGATTTATTCGAGCTTATGTCAGATTCGACGATTCTTCGTTTCAGAAGTGTATTTCTGTGCGGAATCGCTGTTTCGCGTGCTAGATCAGTGCATTTGCATGCAAATATGCGAAATTGGCACAGAAACTCCGATTCTGCTAGCACGATCACGATTTATTCGAGCTTATGTCAGACTCGACGATTCTTCGTTTCAGAAGTGTATTTCTATACGGAATCGTTGTTTCGCGTCCTAGATCAGTGCATTTACATGCAACGAAGCGAAATTGGCACAGAAACTCCGATGCGGCAAGCACGATCACGATTTATTCGATCTTATGTTGGATTCGACGATTCTTCATATCAGAAGAGTATTTCTGTGCGGAATCGCTGTTTTGCGTGCTAGATCAGTGGGTTTGCATGCAAATATGCGAAATTGTCACAGAAACTCCGATTCGGCAAGCACGATCACCATTTATTCGACCTTATGTCAGATTCGACGATTCTTCGTTTCAGAAGTGTATTTCTGTGCGGAATCGCTGTTTCGCGTGCTAGATCAGTGCATTTGCATGCAACGAAGCGAAATTGGCACAGAAACTCCGGCGCGGCAAGCACGATCACGATTTATTCGAGCTTATGTCAGATTCGACGATTCTTCGTTTCAGAAGTGTATTTCTGTGCGGAATCGCTGTTTCGCGTGCTAGATCAGTGCATTTGCATGCAAATATGCGAAATTGGCACAGAAACTCCGATTCTGCTAGCACGATCACGATTTATTCGAGCTTATGTCAGACTCGACGATTCTTCGTTTCAGAAGTGTATTTCTGTACGGTATCGCTGTTTCGCGTGGTAGATCAGTGAGTTTGCATGCAAATATGCGAAATTGGCACAGAAACTCCGATTCTGCTAGCACGATCACGATTTATTCGAGCTTATGTCAGACTCGACGATTCTTCGTTTCAGAAGTGTATTTCTGTACGGTATCGCTGTTTCGCGTGGTAGATCAGTGAGTTTGCATGCAAATATGCGAAATTGGCACAGAAAGTCCGATTCGGCAAGCACGATCACGATTTATTCGAGCTTATGTCCGACGAGCCTACTCTCGCCCGCACCCGTCGACCCGTTCTCGAGCTATACGGCGACAAAGAAACTTTGATTTTGCACTAATTTGACGTCATCGAAAAAGTTACGGCCAACTGGGAATTAAGGGTATATCGCCTTCCCGAATTTTACGGGAGCCCATCGGGCCTTCGGCCCCGCTTGGCTCGGCTCGGCTCGAGGTCGAGGTCTTCGGTAGCGACGATGGTGGCGGGGAGGCGCGCGATTGGTCTGTCATCGCCATCCTCCCCCCCAACCCCCCTCACTTTAAAATGAATGGAACATGTAAACCTAAACGTAGAATCGGATTCGTAAGCTCGAAGTTACAAGTCGATTCGCTCAACTATCAAGGTAGAGTAAACGCGGCGACTGTGGCGGCACTCGCCACCGATTCGAAGTCAGCGTCGCGAAGTTGCCGTTAAATTCGAACGTTTGAATCAGTTATTTTCTTTCGGGCCCTTTTCAGCCCTGAACCGTGGATGCGCCGAGATTCGGGTTTCATTTTTAACGCGGCAGCTTATACCCCCCGAGCGTTACCGACCACTGCCGGTGGTGGTCGGTAATTTATCCTCCGCCGAGGTCGACGCGCGTTACCGATGCACACGTAAAAAATTTTTCGCGAATTTTCGCGAATTTTCCGCGCGGTAAATCTTCGTCTCCGCGTCCTTCGTCCGACGAGCCTACTCTCGCCCGCACCTGTCGACCCGTTCTCGAGCTATACGGCGACAAAGAAACTTTGATTTTGCACTAATTTGACGTCATCGAAAAAGTTACGGCCAACTGGGAATTAAAGGTATATCGCCTTCCCGAATTTTCCGGGAGGCCATCGGGCCTTCGGCCCCGCTCGGCTCGGCTCGGCTCGGCTCGAGGTCGAGGTCTTCGGTAGCGACGATGGTGGCGGGGAGGCGCGCGATTGGTCTGTCATCGCCATCCTCCCCCCCAACCACCCTCCCTTTAAAATGAATGGAACATGTAAACCTAAACGTAGAATCGGATTCGTAAGCTCGAAGTTACAAGTCGATTCGCTCAACTATCAAGGTAGAGTAAACGCGGCGACTGTGGCGGCACTCGCCACCGATTCGAAGTCAGCGTCGCGAAGTTGCCGTTAAATTCGAACGTTTGAATCAGTTATTTTCTTTCGGGCCCTTTTCAGCCCTGAACCGTGGATGCGCCGAGTTCGGGTTTCATTTTTAACGCGGCAGCTTATACCCCCCGAGCGTTACCGACCATTGCCGGTGGTGGTCGGTAATTTATCCTTCGCCGAGGTCGACGCGCGTTACCGATGCACACGTAAAAAATTTTTCGCGAAACGTCGCGAATTTTTCGCGCGGTAAACCTTCGTCTCCGCGTCCTCCGTCTGACGAGCCTACTCTCGCCCGCACCTGTCGACCCGTCCTCGAGCTATACGGCGACAAAGAAACTTTGATTTTGCACTAATTTGACGTCATCGAAAAAGTTACGGCCAACTGGGAATTAAAGGTATATCGCCTTCCCGAATTTTCCGGGAGCCCATCGGGCCTTCGGCCCCGCTCGGCTCGGCTAGGCTCGGCTCGGCTCGAGGTCGAGGTCTTCGGTAGCGACGATGGTGGTGGGCGCGATTGGTCTGTCATCGCCAACCACCCCCCTCCCTTTAAAATTAATGGAAAATGTAAACCTAAACGTAGAATCGGATTCGTAACCTCGAAGTTACAAGTCGATTCGCTCAACTATCAGGGGGGAGTAAATGCGGCGACTGTGGCGGCACTCGCCACCGATTCGAAGTCAGCGTCGCGAAGTTGCCGTTAAATTCGAACGTTTGAATCAGTTATTTTCTTTCGGGCCCTTTTCAGCCCTGAACCGTGGATGCGCCGAGTTCGGGTTTCATTTTTAACGCGGCAGCTTATACCCCCCGAGCGTTACCGACCACTGCCGGTGGTGGTCGGTAATTTATCCTCCGCCGAGGTCGACGCGCGTTACCGATGCACACGTAAAAAATTTTTCGCGAATCGTCGCGAATTTTTCGCGCGGTAAACCTTCGTCTCCGCGTCCTCCGTCCGACGAGCCTACTCTCGCCCGCACCTGTCGACCCGTCCTCGAGCTATACGGCGACAAAGAAACTTTGATTTTGCACTAATTTGACGTCATCGAAAAAGTTACGGCCAACTGGGAATTAAAGGTATATCGCCTTCCCGAATTTTCCGGGAGCCCATCGGGCCTTCGGCCCCGCTCGGCTCGGCTAGGCTCGGCTCGGCTCGAGGTCGAGGTCTTCGGTAGCGACGATGGTGGCGGGCGCGATTGGTCTGTCATCGCCAATCACCCCCCACCCCCACCCCCCACCCTTTAAAATTAATGGAAAATGTAAACCTAAACGTAGAATCGGATTCGTAACCTCGAAGTTACAAGTCGATTCGCTCAACTATCAGGGGGGAGTAAATGCGGCGACTGAAGCGGCACTCACCACCGATGCGAAGTCAGCGTCGCGAAATTGGCATTAAATTCGAACGTTTGAATCAGTTATTTTCTTTCGGGCCCTTTTCAGCCCTGAACCGTGGAAGCGCCGCGATTCGGCTTTCATTTTTAACGCGGCAGCTTATACCCCCCGAGCGTTACCGACCACTGCCGGTGGTGGTCGGTAACTTATCCTCCGCCGAGGTCGACGCGTCACCGATGCACACGTAAACAATTTTTCGCGAATTTTCGCGAATTGTTCGCGCGGTAAACCTTCGTCTCCGCGTCCTCCGTCCGACGAGCCTACTCTCGCCCGCACCCGTCGACCCGTTCTCGAGCTATACGGCGACAAAGAAACTTTGATTTTGCACTAATTTGACGTCATCGAAAAAGTTACGGCCAACTGGGAATTAAAGGTATATCGCCTTTCCGAATTTTCCGGGATCCCGTGGGGCCTGCGGCCCCGCCCGTCTGGGCTCGGCTCGGCTCGAGGTCGAGGTCGTCTGTAGCGACGATAGTGGCGGAGAGGCGCGCGATTGGTATGTCATCGCCAACCCCCCCCCACCCCCCTCCCGTTAAAATTAATGGAAAATGTAAACCTAAACGTAGAATCGGATTCGTAACCTCGAAGTTACAAGTCGATTCGCTCAACTATCAGGGGAGAGTAAATGCGGCGACTGTAGCGGCACTCACCACCGATGCGAAGTCAGCGTCGCGAAATTGGCGTTAAATTCGAACGTTTGAATCAGTTATTTTCTTTCGGGCCCTTTTCAGCCCTGAACCGTGGAAGCGCCGAGATTCGGGTTTCATTTTTAACGCGGCAGCTTATACCCCCCGAGCGTTACCGACCACAGCCGGTGGTGGTCGGTAAGTTATCCTCCGCCGAGGTTGACGCGTCACCGATGCACACGTAAAAAATTTTTCTCGAATTTTCGCGAATTTTCCGCAACGGTAAACCTTCGTCTCCGCGTCCTCCGTCCGACGAGCCTACTCTCGCCCGCACCTGTCGGCCCGTTCTCGAGCTATACGGCGACAAAGAAACTTTGATTTTGCACTAATTTGACGTCATCGAAAAAGTTACGGCCAACTGGGAATAAAGGTATATCGCCTTCTCGAATTTTCCGGGAGCCCATCGAGCCTTCGGCCCCGCTCGGCTCGGCTCGGCTCGGCTCGGCTCGAGGTCGAGGTCTTCGGTAGCGACGATGGTGGCGGGGAGGCGCGCGATTGGTCTGTCATCGCCAACCACCCCCCACTCCCCCACCCTTTAAAATTAATGGAAAATGTAAACCTAAACGTAGAATCGGATTCGTAACCTCGAAGTTACAAGTCGATTCGCTCAACTATCAGGGGGGAGTAAATGCGGCGACTGAAGCGGCACTCACCACCGATGCGAAGTCAGCGTCGCGAAATTGGCGTTAAATTCGAACGTTTGAATCAGTTATTTTCTTTCGGGCCCTTTTCAGCCCTGAACCGTGGAAGCGCCGAGATTCGGGTTTCATTTTTAACGCGGCAGCTTATACCCCCCGAGCGTTACCGACCACTGCCGGTGGTGGTCGGTAACTTATCCTCCGCCGAGGTCGACGCGTCACCGATGCACACGTAAAAAATTTTTCGCGAATTTTCGCGAATTTTTCGCGCGATAAACCTTCGTCTCCGCGTCCTCCGTCCGACGAGCCTACTCTCGCCCGCACCTGTCGACCCGTTCTCGAGCTATACGGCGACAAAGAAACATTGATTTTGCACTCATTTGATGTCATCGAAAAAGTTACGGCCAACTGGGAATTAAAGGTATATCGCCTTCCCGAATTTTCCGGGAGCCCATCGGGCCTTCGGCCCCGCTCGGCTGGGCTCGGCTCGGCTCGAGGTCGAGGTCGTCTGTCGCGACGATGGTGGCGGAGAGGCGCGCGATTGGTCTGTCATCGCCAACCACCCCCACCCCCCCCCCATCCTTTAAAATTAATGGAAAATGTAAACCTAAACGTAGAATCGGATTCGTAACCTCGAAGTTACAAGTCGATTCGCTCAACTATCAGGGGAGAGTAAACGCGGCGACTGTGGCGGCACTCGCCACCGATGCGAAGTCAGCGTCGCGAAATTGGCGTTAAATTCGAACGTTTGAATCAGTTATTTTCTTTCGGGCCCTTTTCAGCCCTGAACCGTGGAAGCGCTGAGATTCGGGTTTCATTTTTAACGCGGCAGCTTATACCCTCCGAGCGTTACCGACCACTGCCGTTGGTGGTAGGTAATTTATCCTCCGCCGAGGTCGACGCGCGTTACCGATGCACACGTAAAAAATTTTTCGCGAATTGTCGCGAATTTTTCGCGCGGTAAACCTTCGTCTCCGCGTCCTCCGTCCGACGAGCCTACTCTCGCCCGCACCCGTCGACCCGTTCTCGATCTATACGGCGACAAAGAAACTTTGATTTTGCACTAATTTGACGTCATCGAAAAAGTTACGGCCAACTGGGAATTAAAGGTATATCGCCTTCCCGAATTTTCCGGGAGTCCATCGGGCCTTCGGGCCCGCCCGGCTGAGCTCGGCTCGGCTCGAGGTCGAGGTAGTCTGTAGCGACGATGTTGGCGGAGAGGCGCGCGATTGGTCTGTCATCGCCAACCACCACCCACCCCCCTCCCTTTAAAATTAATGGAAAATGTAAACCTAAACGTAGAATCGGATTCGTAACCTCGAAGTTACAAGTCGATACGATCAACTATCAGGGGGGAGTAAATGCGGCGACTGAAGCGGCACTCACCACCGATGCGAAGTCAGCGTCGCGAAGTTGCCGTTAAATTCGAACGTTTGAATCAGTTATTTTCTTTCGGGCCCTTTTCAGCCCTGAACCGTGGAAGCGCCGAGATTCGGGTTTCATTTTTAACGCGGCAGCTTATACCCCCCGAGCGTTACCGACCACTGCCGGTGGTGGTCGGTAACTTATCCTCCGCCGAGGTCGACGCGTCACCGATGCACACGTAAACAATTTTTCGCGAATTTTCGCGAATTGTTCGCGCGGTAAACCTTCGTCTCCGCGTCCTCCGTCCGACGAGCCTACTCTCGCCCGCACCCGTCGACCCGTTCTCGAACTATACGGCGACAAAGAAACTTTGATTTTGCACTAATTTGACGTCATCGAAAAAGTTACGGCCAACTGGGAATTAAAGGTATAACGCCTTCCCGAAATTTCCGGGAGCCCATCGGGCCTTCGGCGCCGCACGGCTCGGCTCGGCTCGGCTCGAGGTCGAGGTCGTCGGTAGCGAGGATGGTGGCGGAGAGGCGCGCGATTGGTCTGTCATCGCCAACCACCCCCCCCACCCCCCTCCCTTTAAAATTAATGGAAAATGTAAACCTAAACGTAGAATCGGATTCGTAACCTCGAAGTTACAAGTCGATTCGCTCAACTATCAGGGGAGAGTAAACGCGGCGACTGTGGCGGCACTCGCCACCGATGCGAAGTCAGCGTCGCGAAATTGGCGTTAAATTCGAACGTTTGAATCAGTTATTTTCTTTCGGGCCCTTTTCAGCCCTGAACCGTGGAAGCGCTGAGATTCGGGTTTCATTTTTAACGCGGCAGCTTATACCCCCCGAGCGTTACCGACCACAGCCGGTGGTGGTCGGTAAGTTATCCTCCGCCGAGGTTGACGCGTCACCGATGCACACGTAAAAAATTTTTCGCGAATTTTCGCGAATTTTCCGCGCGGTAAACCTTCGTCTCCGCGTCCTTCGTCCGACGAGCCTACTCTCGCCCGCACCTGTCGACCCGTTCTCGAGCTATACGGCGACAAAGAAATTTTGATTTTGCACTAATTTGACGACATCAAAAAAGTTACGGCCAACTGGGAATTAAAGGTATATCGCCTTCCCGAATTTTCCGGGAGCCTATCGGGCCTTCGGCCCGGCTCGGCACGGCTCGGCTCGGCTCGGCTCGAGGTCGAGGTCTTCGGTAGCGACGATGGTGGCGGGCGCGATTGGTCTGTCATCGCCAATCACCCCCACCCCCACCCTTTAAAATTAATGGAAAATGTAAACCTAAACGTAGAATCAGATTCGTAACCTCGAAGTTACAAGTCGATTCGCTCAACTATCAGGGGGGAGTAAATGCGGCGACTGAAGCGGCACTCACCACCGATGCGAAGTCAGCGTCGCGAAATTGGCGTTAAATTCGAACGTTTGAATCAGTTATTTTCTTTCGGGCCCTTTTCAGCCCTGAACCGTGGAAGCGCCGAGATTCGGGTTTCATTTTTAACGCGGCAGCTTATACCCCCCGAGCGTTACCGACCACTGCCGGTGGTGGTCGGTAACTTATCCTCCGCCGAGGTCGACGCGTCACCGATGCACACGTAAAAAATTTTTCGCGAATTTCCGCGAATTTTTCGCGCGATAAACCTTCGTCTCCGCGTCCTCCGTCCGACGAGCCTACTCTCGCCCGCACCTGTCGACCCGTTCTCGAGCTATACGGCGACAAAGAAATTTTGATTTTGCACTAATTTGACGTCATCAAAAAAGTTACGGCCAACTGGGAATTAAAGGTATATCGCCATCCCGAATTTTCCGGGAGCCCATCGGGCCTTCGGCCAGGCTCGGCTCGGCTCGGCTCGGCTCGGCTCGAGGTTGAGGTCTTCGGTAGCGACGATGGTGGCGGAGAGGCGCGCGATTGGTCTGTCATCGCCAACCACCCCCATCCTTTAAAATTAATGGAAAATGTAAACCTAAACGTAGAATCGGATTCGTAACCTCGAAGTTACAAGTCGATTCGCTCAACTATCAGGGGAGAGTAAACGCGGCGACTGTGGCGGCACTCGCCACCGATGCGAAGTCAGCGTCGCGAAATTGGCGTTAAATTCGAACGTTTGAATCAGTTATTTTCTTTCGGGCCCTTTTCAGCCCTGAACCGTGGAAGCGCTGAGATTCGGGTTTCATTTTTAACGCGGCAGCTTATACCCCCCGAGCGTTACCGACCACAGCCGGTGGTGGTCGGTAAGTTATCCTCCGCCGAGGTTGACGCGTCACCGATGCACACGTAAAAAATTTTTCGCGAATTTTCGCGAATTTTCCGCGCGGTAAACCTTCGTCTCCGCGTCCTTCGTCCGACGAGCCTACTCTCGCCCGCACCTGTCGACCCGTTCTCGAGCTATACGGCGACAAAGAAATTTTGATTTTGCACTAATTTGACGTCATCAAAAAAGTTACGGCCAACTGGGAATTAAAGGTATATCGCCATCCCGAATTTTCCGGGAGCCCATCGGGCCTTCGGCCAGGCTCGGCTCGGCTCGGCTCGGCTCGGCTCGAGGTTGAGGTCTTCGGTAGCGACGATGGTGGCGGGGAGGCGCGCGATTGGTCTGTCATCGCCAACCACCACCCACCCCCCCACCCTTTAAAATTAATGGAAAATGTAAACCTAAACGTAGAATCGGATTCGTAACCTCGAAGTTACAAGTCGATTCGCTCAACTATCAGGGGGGAGTAAATGCGGCGACTGAAGCGGCACTCACCACCGATGCGAAGTCAGCGTCTCGAAATTGGCGTTAAATTCGAACGTTTGAATCAGTTATTTTCTTTCGGGCCCTTTTCAGCCCTGAACCGTGGAAGCGCCGAGATTCGGGTTTCATTTTTAACGCGGCAGCTTGTACCCCCCGAGCGTTACCGACCACTGCCGGTGGTGGTCGGTAACTTATCCTCCGCCGAGGTCGACGCGTCACCGATGCACACGTAAAAAATTTTTCGCGAATTTTCGCGAATTGTTCGCGCGGTAAACCTTCGTCTCCGCGTCCTCCGTCCGACGAGCCTACTCTCGCCCGTACCCGTCGACCCGTTCTCGAGCTATACGGCGACAAAGAAATCGCAAAATTTCACTAATTTGACGTCACCGAAAAAGTTACGGCCAACTGGGAACTAAAGGTATATCGCCTTTCCGAATTTTCCGGGATCCCGTGGGGCCTGCGGCCCCGCCCGTCTGGGCTCGGCTCGGCTCGAGGTCGAGGTCGTCTGTAGCGACGATAGTGGCGGAGAGGCGCGCGATTGGTATGTCATCGCCAACCCCCCCCCACCCCCCTCCCGTTAAAATTAATGGAAAATGTAAACCTAAACGTAGAATCGGATTCGTAACCTCGAAGTTACAAGTCGATTCGCTCAACTATCAGGGGAGAGTAAATGCGGCGACTGTAGCGGCACTCACCACCGATGCGAAGTCAGCGTCGCGAAATTGGCGTTAAATTCGAACGTTTGAATCAGTTATTTTCTTTCGGGCCCTTTTCAGCCCTGAACCGTGGAAGCGCCGAGATTCGGGTTTCATTTTTAACGCGGCAGCTTATACCCCCCGAGCGTTACCGACCACAGCCGGTGGTGGTCGGTAAGTTATCCTCCGCCGAGGTTGACGCGTCACCGATGCACACGTAAAAAATTTTTCTCGAATTTTCGCGAATTTTCCGCAACGGTAAACCTTCGTCTCCGCGTCCTCCGTCCGACGAGCCTACTCTCGCCCGCACCTGTCGGCCCGTTCTCGAGCTATACGGCGACAAAGAAACTTTGATTTTGCACTAATTTGACGTCATCGAAAAAGTTACGGCCAACTGGGAATAAAGGTATATCGCCTTCTCGAATTTTCCGGGAGCCCATCGAGCCTTCGGCCCCGCTCGGCTCGGCTCGGCTCGGCTCGGCTCGAGGTCGAGGTCTTCGGTAGCGACGATGGTGGCGGGGAGGCGCGCGATTGGTCTGTCATCGCCAACCACCCCCCACTCCCCCACCCTTTAAAATTAATGGAAAATGTAAACCTAAACGTAGAATCGGATTCGTAACCTCGAAGTTACAAGTCGATTCGCTCAACTATCAGGGGGGAGTAAATGCGGCGACTGAAGCGGCACTCACCACCGATGCGAAGTCAGCGTCGCGAAATTGGCGTTAAATTCGAACGTTTGAATCAGTTATTTTCTTTCGGGCCCTTTTCAGCCCTGAACCGTGGAAGCGCCGAGATTCGGGTTTCATTTTTAACGCGGCAGCTTATACCCCCCGAGCGTTACCGACCACTGCCGGTGGTGGTCGGTAACTTATCCTCCGCCGAGGTCGACGCGTCACCGATGCACACGTAAAAAATTTTTCGCGAATTTTCGCGAATTTTTCGCGCGATAATCCTTCGTCTCCGCGTCCTCCGTCCGACGAGCCTACTCTCGCCCGCACCTGTCGACCCGTTCTCGAGCTATACGGCGACAAAGAAACATTGATTTTGCACTCATTTGATGTCATCGAAAAAGTTACGGCCAACTGGGAATTAAAGGTATATCGCCTTCCCGAATTTTCCGGGAGCCCATCGGGCCTTCGGCCCCGCTCGGCTGGGCTCGGCTCGGCTCGAGGTCGAGGTCGTCTGTCGCGACGATGGTGGCGGAGAGGCGCGCGATTGGTCTGTCATCGCCAACCACCCCCACCCCCCCCCATCCTTTAAAATTAATGGAAAATGTAAACCTAAACGTAGAATCGGATTCGTAACCTCGAAGTTACAAGTCGATTCGCTCAACTATCAGGGGAGAGTAAACGCGGCGACTGTGGCGGCACTCGCCACCGATGCGAAGTCAGCGTCGCGAAATTGGCGTTAAATTCGAACGTTTGAATCAGTTATTTTCTTTCGGGCCCTTTTCAGCCCTGAACCGTGGAAGCGCTGAGATTCGGGTTTCATTTTTAACGCGGCAGCTTATACCCTCCGAGCGTTACCGACCACTGCCGTTGGTGGTAGGTAATTTATCCTCCGCCGAGGTCGACGCGCGTTACCGATGCACACGTAAAAAATTTTTCGCGAATTGTCGCGAATTTTTCGCGCGGTAAACCTTCGTCTCCGCGTCCTCCGTCCGACGAGCCTACTCTCGCCCGCACCCGTCGACCCGTTCTCGATCTATACGGCGACAAAGAAACTTTGATTTTGCACTAATTTGACGTCATCGAAAAAGTTACGGCCAACTGGGAATTAAAGGTATATCGCCTTCCCGAATTTTCCGGGAGTCCATCGGGCCTTCGGGCCCGCCCGGCTGAGCTCGGCTCGGCTCGAGGTCGAGGTAGTCTGTAGCGACGATGTTGGCGGAGAGGCGCGCGATTGGTCTGTCATCGCCAACCACCACCCACCCCCCTCCCTTTAAAATTAATGGAAAATGTAAACCTAAACGTAGAATCGGATTCGTAACCTCGAAGTTACAAGTCGATACGATCAACTATCAGGGGGGAGTAAATGCGGCGACTGAAGCGGCACTCACCACCGATGCGAAGTCAGCGTCGCGAAATTGGCGTTAAATTCGAACGTTTGAATCAGTTATTTTCTTTCGGGCCCTTTTCAGCCCTGAACCGTGGAAGCGCCGAGATTCGGATTTCATTTTTAACGCGGCAGCTTATACCCCCCGAGCGTTACCGACCACAGCCGGTGGTGGTCGGTAAGTTATCCTCCGCCGAGGTTGACGCGTCACCGATGCACACGTAAAAAATTTTTCGCGAATTTTCGCGAATTTTCCGCGCGGTAAACCTTCGTCTCCGCGTCCTTCGTCCGACGAGCCTACTCTCGCCCGCACCTGTCGACCCGTTCTCGAGCTATACGGCGACAAAGAAATTTTGATTTTGCACTAATTTGACGTCATCAAAAAAGTTACGGCCAACTGGGAATTAAAGGTATATCGCCTTCCCGAATTTTCCGGGAGCCCATCGGGCCTTCGGCCCGGCTCGGCTCGGCTCGGCTCGGCTCGGCTCGAGGTCGAGGTCTTCGGTAGCGACGATGGTGGCGGGGAGGCGCGCGATTGGTCTGTCATCGCCAACCACCACCCACCCCCCCACCCTTTAAAATTAATGGAAAATGTAAACCTAAACGTAGAATCGGATTCGTAACCTCGAAGTTACAAGTCGATTCGCTCAACTATCAGGGGGGAGTAAATGCGGCGACTGAAGCGGCACTCACCACCGATGCGAAGTCAGCGTCGCGAAATTGGCGTTAAATTCGAACGTTTGAATCAGTTATTTTCTTTCGGGCCCTTTTCAGCCCTGAACCGTGGAAGCGCCGAGATTCGGGTTTCATTTTTAACGCGGCAGCTTATACCCCCCGAGCGTTACCGACCACTGCCGGTGGTGGTCGGTAACTTATCCTCCGCCGAGGTCGACGCGTCACCGATGCACACGTAAAAAATTTTTCGCGAATTTTCGCGAATTGTTCGCGCGGTAAACCTTCGTCTCCGCGTCCTCCGTCCGACGAGCCTACTCTCGCCCGTACCCGTCGACCCGTTCTCGAGCTATACGGCGACAAAGAAATCGCAAAATTTCACTAATTTGACGTCACCGAAAAAGTTACGGCCAACTGGGAACTAAAGGTATATCGCCTTTCCGAATTTTCCGGGATCCCGTGGGGCCTGCGGCCCCGCCCGTCTGGGCTCGGCTCGGCTCGAGGTCGAGGTCGTCTGTAGCGACGATAGTGGCGGAGAGGCGCGCGATTGGTATGTCATCGCCAACCCCCCCCCACCCCCCTCCCGTTAAAATTAATGGAAAATGTAAACCTAAACGTAGAATCGGATTCGTAACCTCGAAGTTACAAGTCGATTCGCTCAACTATCAGGGGAGAGTAAATGCGGCGACTGTAGCGGCACTCACCACCGATGCGAAGTCAGCGTCGCGAAATGGGCGTTAAATTCGAACGTTTGAATCAGTTATTTTCTTTCGGGCCCTTTTCAGCCCTGAACCGTGGAAGCGCCGAGATTCGGGTTTCATTTTTAACGCGGCAGCTTATACCCCCCGAGCGTTACCGACCACAGCCGGTGGTGGTCGGTAAGTTATCCTCCGCCGAGGTTGACGCGTCACCGATGCACACGTAAAAAATTTTTCGCGAATTTTCGCGAATTGTTCGCGCGGTAAACCTTCGTCTCCGCGTCCTCCGTCCGACGAGCCTACTCTCGCCCGCACCCGTCGACCCGTTCTCGAGCTATACGGCGACAAAGAAACTTTGATTTTGCACTAATTTGACGTCATCGAAAAAGTTACGGCCAACTGGGAATAAAGGTATATCGCCTTCTCGAATTTTCCGGGAGCCCATCGAGCCTTCGGCCCCGCTCGGCTCGGCTCGGCTCGGCTCGGCTCGAGGTCGAGGTCTTCGGTAGCGACGATGGTGGCGGGGAGGCGCGCGATTGGTCTGTCATCGCCAACCACCCCCCACTCCCCCACCCTTTAAAATTAATGGAAAATGTAAACCTAAACGTAGAATCGGATTCGTAACCTCGAAGTTACAAGTCGATTCGCTCAACTATCAGGGGGGAGTAAATGCGGCGACTGAAGCGGCACTCACCACCGATGCGAAGTCAGCGTCGCGAAATTGGCGTTAAATTCGAACGTTTGAATCAGTTATTTTCTTTCGGGCCCTTTTCAGCCCTGAACCGTGGAAGCGCCGAGATTCGGGTTTCATTTTTAACGCGGCAGCTTATACCCCCCGAGCGTTACCGACCACTGCCGGTGGTGGTCGGTAACTTATCCTCCGCCGAGGTCGACGCGTCACCGATGCACACGTAAAAAATTTTTCGCGAATTTTCGCGAATTGTTCGCGCGGTAAACCTTCGTCTCCGCGTCCTCCGTCCGACGAGCCTACTCTCGCCCGCACCCGTCGACCCGTTCTCGAGCTATACGGCGACAAAGAAATCGCAAAATTTCACTAATTTGACGTCACCGAAAAAGTTACGGCCAACTGGGAACTAAAGGTATATCGCCTTTCCGAATTTTCCGGGATCCCGTCGGACCTTCGCCCCCGCCCTGCTGGGCTCGGCTCGGCTCGAGGTCGAGGTCGTCTGTAGCGACGATGGTGGCGGAGAGGCGCGCGATTGGTCTGTCATCGCCAACCAACCCCCCCACCCCCCTCCCTTTAAAATTAATGGAAAATGTAAATCTAAACGTAGAATCGGATTCGTAACCTCGAAGTTACAAGTCGATTCGCTCAACTATCAGGGGGGAGTAAATGCGGCGACTGAAGCGGCACTCACCACCGATGCGAAGTCAGCGTCGCGAAATTGGCGTTAAATTCGAACGTTTGAATCAGTTATTTTCTTTCGGGCCCTTTTCAGCCCTGAACCGTGGAAGCGCCGAGATTCGGGTTTCATTTTTAACGCGGCAGCTTATACCCCCCGAGCGTTACCGACCACTGCCGGTGGTGGTCGGTAACTTATCCTCCGCCGAGGTCGACGCGTCACCGATGCACACGTAAAAAATTTTTCGCGAATTTTCGCGAATTGTTCGCGCGGTAAACCTTCGTCTCCGCGTCCTCCGTCCGACGAGCCTACTCTCGCCCGCACCCGTCGACCCGTTCTCGAGCTATACGGCGACAAAGAAATCGCAAAATTTCACTAATTTGACGTCACCGAAAAAGTTACGGCCAACTGGGAACTAAAGGTATATCGCCTTTCCGAATTTTCCGGGATCCCGTCGGACCTTCGCCCCCGCCCTGCTGGGCTCGGCTCGGCTCGAGGTCGAGGTCGTCTGTAGCGACGATGGTGGCGGAGAGGCGCGCGATTGGTCTGTCATCGCCAACCAACCCCCCCACCCCCCTCCCTTTAAAATTAATGGAAAATGTAAATCTAAACGTAGAATCGGATTCGTAACCTCGAAGTTACAAGTCGATTCGCTCAACTATCAGGGGAGAGTAAATGCGGCGACTGTAGCGGCACTCACCACCGATGCGAAGTCAGCGTCGCGAAATTGGCGTTAAATTCGAACGTTTGAATCAGTTATTTTCTTTCGGGCCCTTTTCAGCCCTGAACCGTGGATGCGCCGAGATTCGGGTTTCATTTTTAACGCGGCAGCTTATACCCTCCGAGCGTTACCGACCACTGCCGTTGGTGGTCGGTAATTTATCCTCCGCCGAGGTCGACGCGCGTTACCGATGCACACGTAAAAAATTTTTCGCGAATTGTCGCGAATTTTTCGCGCGGTAAACCTTCGTCTCCGCGTCCTCCGTCCGACGAGCCTACTCTCGCCCGCACCCGTCGACCCGTTCTCGATCTATACGGCGACAAAGAAACTTTGATTTTGCACTAATTTGACGTCATCGAAAAAGTTACGGCCAACTGGGAATTAAAGGTATATCGCCTTCCCGAATTTTCCGGGAGTCCATCGGGCCTTCGGCCCCGCCCGGCTGGGCTCGGCTCGGCTCGAGGTCGAGGTCGTCTGTAGCGACGATGTTGGCGGAGAGGCGCGCGATTGGTCTGTCATCGCCAACCACCACCCACCCCCCTCCCTTTAAAATTAATGGAAAATGTAAACCTAAACGTAGAATCGGATTCGTAACCTCGAAGTTACAAGTCGATACGATCAACTATCAGGGGGGAGTAAATGCGGCGACTGAAGCGGCACTCACCACCGATGCGAAGTCAGCGTCGCGAAATTGGCGTTAAATTCGAACGTTTGAATCAGTTATTTTCTTTCGGGCCCTTTTCAGCCCTGAACCGTGGAAGCGCCGAGATTCGGGTTTCATTTTTAACGCGGCAGCTTATACCCCCCGAGCGTTACCGACCACAGCCGGTGGTGGTCGGTAAGTTATCCTCCGCCGAGGTTGACGCGTCACCAATGCACACGTAAAAAATTTTTCGCGAATTTTCGCGAATTTTCCGCAACGGTAAACCTTCGTCTCCGCGTCCTCCGTCCGACGAGCCTACTCTCGCCCGCACCTGTCGGCCCGTTCTCGAGCTATACGGCGACAAAGAAACTTTGATTTTGCACTAATTTGACGTCATCGAAAAAGTTACGGCCAACTGGGAATAAAGGTATATCGCCTTCTCGAATTTTCCGGGAGCCCATCGAGCCTTCGGCCCCGCTCGGCTCGGCTCGGCTCGGCTCGGCTCGAGGTCGAGGTCTTCGGTAGCGACGATGGTGGCGGGGAGGCGCGCGATTGGTCTGTCATCGCCAACCACCCCCCACTCCCCCACCCTTTAAAATTAATGGAAAATGTAAACCTAAACGTAGAATCGGATTCGTAACCTCGAAGTTACAAGTCGATTCGCTCAACTATCGGGGGGGAGTAAATGCGGCGACTGAAGCGGCACTCACCACCGATGCGAAGTCAGCGTCGCGAAATTGGCGTTAAATTCGAACGTTTGAATCAGTTATTTTCTTTCGGGCCCTTTTCAGCCCTGAACCGTGGAAGCGCCGAGATTCGGGTTTCATTTTTAACGCGGCAGCTTATACCCCCCGAGCGTTACCGACCACTGCCGGTGGTGGTCGGTAACTTATCCTCCGCCGAGGTCGACGCGTCACCGATGCACACGTAAAAAATTTTTCGCGAATTATGCGAATTGTTTGCGCGGTAAACCTTCGTCTCCGCGTCCTCCGTCCGACGAGCCTACTCTCGCCTGCACCCGTCGACCCGTTCTCGAGCTATACGGCGACAAAGAAATCGCAAAATTTCACTAATTTGACGTCACCGAAAAAGTTACGGCCAACTGGGAACTAAAGGTATATCGCCTTTCCGAATTTTCCGGGATCCCGTGGGGCCTGCGGCCCCGCCCGTCTGGGCTCGGCTCGGCTCGAGGTCGAGGTCGTCTGTAGCGACGATATTGGCGGAGAGGCGCGCGATTGGTATGTCATCGCCAACCCCCCCCCCACCCCCCTCCCTTTAAAATTAATGGAAAATGTAAACCTAAACGTAGAATCGGATTCGTAACCTCGAAGTTACAAGTCGATTCGCTCAACTATCAGGGGAGAGTAAATGCGGCGACTGTAGCGGCACTCACCACCGATGCGAAGTCAGCGTCGCGAAATTGGCGTTAAATTCGAACGTTTGAATCAGTTATTTTCTTTCGGGCCCTTTTCAGCCCTGAACCGTGGAAGCGCCGAGATTCGGGTTTCATTTTTAACGCGGCAGCTTATACCCCCCGAGCGTTACCGACCACTGCCGGTGGTGGTCGGTAACTTATCCTCCGCCGAGGTCGACGCGTCACCGATGCACACGTAAAAAATTTTTCGCGAATTTTCGCGAATTGTTCGCGCGGTAAACCTTCGTCTCCGCGTCCTCCGTCCGACGAGCCTACTCTCGCCCGCACCCGTCGGCCCGTTCTCGAGCTATACGGCGACAAAGAAACTTTGATTTTGCACTAATTTGACGTCATCGAAAAAGTTACGGCCAACTGGGAATAAAGGTATATCGCCTTCTCGAATTTTCCGGGAGCCCATCGAGCCTTCGGCCCCGCTCGGCTCGGCTCGGCTCGGCTCGGCTCGAGGTCGAGGTCTTCGGTAGCGACGATGGTGGCGGGGAGGCGCGCGATTGGTCTGTCATCGCCAACCACCCCCCACTCCCCCACCCTTTAAAATTAATGGAAAATGTAAACCTAAACGTAGAATCGGATTCGTAACCTCGAAATTACAAGTCGATTCGCTCAACTATCAGGGGGGAGTAAATGCGGCGACTGAAGCGGCACTCACCACCGATGCGAAGTCAGCGTCGCGAAATTGGCGTTAAATTCGAACGTTTGAATCAGTTATTTTCTTTCGGGCCCTTTTCAGCCCTGAACCGTGGAAGCGCCGAGATTCGGGTTTCATTTTTAACGCGGCAGCTTATACCCCCCGAGCGTTACCGACCACTGCCGGTGGTGGTCGGTAACTTATCCTCCGCCGAGGTCGACGCGTCACCGATGCACACGTAAAAAATTTTTCGCGAATTTTCGCGAATTGTTTGCGCGGTAAACCTTCGTCTCCGCGTCCTCCGTCCGACGAGCCTACTCTCGCCCGCACCCGTCGACCCGTTCTCGAGCTATACGGCGACAAAGAAATCGCAAAATTTCACTAATTTGACGTCACCGAAAAAGTTACGGCCAACTGGGAACTAAAGGTATATCGCCTTTCCGAATTTTCCGGGATCCCGTGGGGCCTGCGGCCCCGCCCGTCTGGGCTCGGCTCGGCTCGAGGTCGAGGTCGTCTGTAGCGACGATAGTGGCGGAGAGGCGCGCGATTGGTCTGTCATCGCCAACCACCCCCCACTCCCCCACCCTTTAAAATTAATGGAAAATGTAAACCTAAACGTAGAATCGGATTCGTAACCTCGAAGTTACAAGTCGATACGATCAACTATCAGGGGGGAGTAAATGCGGCGACTGAAGCGGCACTCACCACCGATGCGAAGTCAGCGTCGCGAAATTGGCGTTAAATTCGAACGTTTGAATCAGTTATTTTCTTTCGGGCCCTTTTCAGCCCTGAACCGTGGAAGCGCCGCGATTCGGGTTTCATTTTTAACGCGGCAGCTTATACCCCCCGAGCGTTACCGACCACAGCCGGTGGTGGTCGGTAAGTTATCCTCCGCCGAGGTTGACGCGTCACCAATGCACACGTAAAAAATTTTTCGCGAATTTTCGCGAATTTTCCGCAACGGTAAACCTTCGTCTCCGCGTCCTCCGTCCGACGAGCCTACTCTCGCCCGCACCTGTCGGCCCGTTCTCGAGCTATACGGCGACAAAGAAACTTTGATTTTGCACTAATTTGACGTCATCGAAAAAGTTACGGCCAACTGGGAATAAAGGTATATCGCCTTCTCGAATTTTCCGGGAGCCCATCGAGCCTTCGGCCCCGCTCGGCTCGGCTCGGCTCGGCTCGGCTCGAGGTCGAGGTCTTCGGTAGCGACGATGGTGGCGGGGAGGCGCGCGATTGGTCTGTCATCGCCAACCACCCCCCACTCCCCCACCCTTTAAAATTAATGGAAAATGTAAACCTAAACGTAGAATCGGATTCGTAACCTCGAAGTTACAAGTCGATTCGCTCAACTATCGGGGGGGAGTAAATGCGGCGACTGAAGCGGCACTCACCACCGATGCGAAGTCAGCGTCGCGAAATTGGCGTTAAATTCGAACGTTTGAATCAGTTATTTTCTTTCGGGCCCTTTTCAGCCCTGAACCGTGGAAGCGCCGAGATTCGGGTTTCATTTTTAACGCGGCAGCTTATACCCCCCGAGCGTTACCGACCACTGCCGGTGGTGGTCGGTAACTTATCCTCCGCCGAGGTCGACGCGTCACCGATGCACACGTAAAAAATTTTTCGCGAATTATGCGAATTGTTTGCGCGGTAAACCTTCGTCTCCGCGTCCTCCGTCCGACGAGCCTACTCTCGCCTGCACCCGTCGACCCGTTCTCGAGCTATACGGCGACAAAGAAATCGCAAAATTTCACTAATTTGACGTCACCGAAAAAGTTACGGCCAACTGGGAACTAAAGGTATATCGCCTTTCCGAATTTTCCGGGATTCCGTGGGGCCTGCGGCCCCGCCCGTCTGGGCTCGGCTCGGCTCGAGGTCGAGGTCGTCTGTAGCGACGATATTGGCGGAGAGGCGCGCGATTGGTCTGTCATCGCCAACCCCCCCCCACCCCCCTCCCTTTAAAATTAATGGAAAATGTAAACCTAAACGTAGAATCGGATTCGTAACCTCGAAGTTACAAGTCGATTCGCTCAACTATCAGGGGAGAGTAAATGCGGCGACTGTAGCGGCACTCACCACCGATGCGAAGTCAGCGTCGCGAAATTGGCGTTAAATTCGAACGTTTGAATCAGTTATTTTCTTTCGGGCCCTTTTCAGCCCTGAACCGTGGAAGCGCCGAGATTCGGGTTTCATTTTTAACGCGGCAGCTTATACCCCCCGAGCGTTACCGACCACTGCCGGTGGTGGTCGGTAACTTATCCTCCGCCGAGGTCGACGCGTCACCGATGCACACGTAAAAAATTTTTCGCGAATTTTCGCGAATTGTTCGCGCGGTAAACCTTCGTCTCCGCGTCCTCCGTCCGACGAGCCTACTCTCGCCCGCACCCGTCGGCCCGTTCTCGAGCTATACGGCGACAAAGAAACTTTGATTTTGCACTAATTTGACGTCATCGAAAAAGTTACGGCCAACTGGGAATAAAGGTATATCGCCTTCTCGAATTTTCCGGGAGCCCATCGAGCCTTCGGCCCCGCTCGGCTCGGCTCGGCTCGGCTCGGCTCGAGGTCGAGGTCTTCGGTAGCGACGATGGTGGCGGGGAGGCGCGCGATTGGTCTGTCATCGCCAACCACCCCCCACTCCCCCACCCTTTAAAATTAATGGAAAATGTAAACCTAAACGTAGAATCGGATTCGTAACCTCGAAATTACAAGTCGATTCGCTCAACTATCAGGGGGGAGTAAATGCGGCGACTGAAGCGGCACTCACCACCGATGCGAAGTCAGCGTCGCGAAATTGGCGTTAAATTCGAACGTTTGAATCAGTTATTTTCTTTCGGGCCCTTTTCAGCCCTGAACCGTGGAAGCGCCGAGATTCGGGTTTCATTTTTAACGCGGCAGCTTATACCCCCCGAGCGTTACCGACCACTGCCGGTGGTGGTCGGTAACTTATCCTCCGCCGAGGTCGACGCGTCACCGATGCACACGTAAAAAATTTTTCGCGAATTTTCGCGAATTGTTTGCGCGGTAAACCTTCGTCTCCGCGTCCTCCGTCCGACGAGCCTACTCTCGCCCGCACCCGTCGACCCGTTCTCGAGCTATACGGCGACAAAGAAATCGCAAAATTTCACTAATTTGACGTCACCGAAAAAGTTACGGCCAACTGGGAACTAAAGGTATATCGCCTTTCCGAATTTTCCGGGATCCCGTGGGGCCTGCGGCCCCGCCCGTCTGGGCTCGGCTCGGCTCGAGGTCGAGGTCGTCTGTAGCGACGATAGTGGCGGAGAGGCGCGCGATTGGTCTGTCATCGCCAACCACCCCCCACTCCCCCACCCTTTAAAATTAATGGAAAATGTAAACCTAAACGTAGAATCGGATTCGTAACCTCGAAGTTACAAGTCGATACGATCAACTATCAGGGGGGAGTAAATGCGGCGACTGAAGCGGCACTCACCACCGATGCGAAGTCAGCGTCGCGAAATTGGCGTTAAATTCGAACGTTTGAATCAGTTATTTTCTTTCGGGCCCTTTTCAGCCCTGAACCGTGGAAGCGCCGCGATTCGGGTTTCATTTTTAACGCGGCAGCTTATACCCCCCGAGCGTTACCGACCACAGCCGGTGGTGGTCGGTAAGTTATCCTCCGCCGAGGTTGACGCGTCACCAATGCACACGTAAAAAATTTTTCGCGAATTTTCGCGAATTTTCCGCAACGGTAAACCTTCGTCTCCGCGTCCTCCGTCCGACGAGCCTACTCTCGCCCGCACCTGTCGGCCCGTTCTCGAGCTATACGGCGACAAAGAAACTTTGATTTTGCACTAATTTGACGTCATCGAAAAAGTTACGGCCAACTGGGAATAAAGGTATATCGCCTTCTCGAATTTTCCGGGAGCCCATCGAGCCTTCGGCCCCGCTCGGCTCGGCTCGGCTCGGCTCGGCTCGAGGTCGAGGTCTTCGGTAGCGACGATGGTGGCGGGGAGGCGCGCGATTGGTCTGTCATCGCCAACCACCCCCCACTCCCCCACCCTTTAAAATTAATGGAAAATGTAAACCTAAACGTAGAATCGGATTCGTAACCTCGAAGTTACAAGTCGATTCGCTCAACTATCGGGGGGGAGTAAATGCGGCGACTGAAGCGGCACTCACCACCGATGCGAAGTCAGCGTCGCGAAATTGGCGTTAAATTCGAACGTTTGAATCAGTTATTTTCTTTCGGGCCCTTTTCAGCCCTGAACCGTGGAAGCGCCGAGATTCGGGTTTCATTTTTAACGCGGCAGCTTATACCCCCCGAGCGTTACCGACCACTGCCGGTGGTGGTCGGTAACTTATCCTCCGCCGAGGTCGACGCGTCACCGATGCACACGTAAAAAATTTTTCGCGAATTTTCGCGAATTGTTTGCGCGGTAAACCTTCGTCTCCGCGTCCTCCGTCCGACGAGCCTACTCTCGCCCGCACCCGTCGACCCGTTCTCGAGCTATACGGCGACAAAGAAATCGCAAAATTTCACTAATTTGACGTCACCGAAAAAGTTACGGCCAACTGGGAACTAAAGGTATATCGCCTTTCCGAATTTTCCGGGATCCCGTGGGGCCTGCGGCCCCGCCCGTCTGGGCTCGGCTCGGCTCGAGGTCGAGGTCGTCTGTAGCGACGATATTGGCGGAGAGGCGCGCGATTGGTATGTCATCGCCAACCCCCCCCCCCACCCCCCTCCCTTTAAAATTAATGGAAAATGTAAACCTAAACGTAGAATCGGATTCGTAACCTCGAAGTTACAAGTCGATTCGCTCAACTATCAGGGGAGAGTAAATGCGGCGACTGTAGCGGCACTCACCACCGATGCGAAGTCAGCGTCGCGAAATTGGCGTTAAATTCGAACGTTTGAATCAGTTATTTTCTTTCGGGCCCTTTTCAGCCCTGAACCGTGGAAGCGCCGAGATTCGGGTTTCATTTTTAACGCGGCAGCTTATACCCCCCGAGCGTTACCGACCACTGCCGGTGGTGGTCGGTAACTTATCCTCCGCCGAGGTCGACGCGTCACCGATGCACACGTAAAAAATTTTTCGCGAATTTTCGCGAATTGTTCGCGCGGTAAACCTTCGTCTCCGCGTCCTCCGTCCGACGAGCCTACTCTCGCCCGCACCCGTCGGCCCGTTCTCGAGCTATACGGCGACAAAGAAACTTTGATTTTGCACTAATTTGACGTCATCGAAAAAGTTACGGCCAACTGGGAATAAAGGTATATCGCCTTCTCGAATTTTCCGGGAGCCCATCGAGCCTTCGGCCCCGCTCGGCTCGGCTCGGCTCGGCTCGGCTCGAGGTCGAGGTCTTCGGTAGCGACGATGGTGGCGGGGAGGCGCGCGATTGGTCTGTCATCGCCAACCACCCCCCACTCCCCCACCCTTTAAAATTAATGGAAAATGTAAACCTAAACGTAGAATCGGATTCGTAACCTCGAAGTTACAAGTCGATTCGCTCAACTATCAGGGGGGAGTAAATGCGGCGACTGAAGCGGCACTCACCACCGATGCGAAGTCAGCGTCGCGAAATTGGCGTTAAATTCGAACGTTTGAATCAGTTATTTTCTTTCGGGCCCTTTTCAGCCCTGAACCGTGGAAGCGCCGAGATTCGGGTTTCATTTTTAACGCGGCAGCTTATACCCCCCGAGCGTTACCGACCACTGCCGGTGGTGGTCGGTAACTTATCCTCCGCCGAGGTCGACGCGTCACCGATGCACACGTAAAAAATTTTTCGCGAATTTTCGCGAATTGTTTGCGCGGTAAACCTTCGTCTCCGCGTCCTCCGTCCGACGAGCCTACTCTCGCCCGCACCCGTCGACCCGTTCTCGAGCTATACGGCGACAAAGAAATCGCAAAATTTCACTAATTTGACGTCACCGAAAAAGTTACGGCCAACTGGGAACTAAAGGTATATCGCCTTTCCGAATTTTCCGGGATCCCGTGGGGCCTGCGGCCCCGCCCGTCTGGGCTCGGCTCGGCTCGAGGTCGAGGTCGTCTGTAGCGACGATAGTGGCGGAGAGGCGCGCGATTGGTCTGTCATCGCCAACCACCCCCCACTCCCCCACCCTTTAAAATTAATGGAAAATGTAAACCTAAACGTAGAATCGGATTCGTAACCTCGAAGTTACAAGTCGATTCGCTCAACTATCAGGGGGGAGTAAATGCGGCGACTGAAGCGGCACTCACCACCGATGCGAAGTCAGCGTCGCGAAATTGGCGTTAAATTCGAACGTTTGAATCAGTTATTTTCTTTCGGGCCCTTTTCAGCCCTGAACCGTGGAAGCGCAGAGATTCGGGTTTCATTTTTAACGCGGCAGCTTATACCCCCCGAGCGTTACCGACCACTGCCGGTGGTGGTCGGTAACTTATCCTCCGCCGAGGTCGACGCGTCACCGATGCACACGTAAAAAATTTTTCGCGAATTTTCGCGAATTGTTTGCGCGGTAAACCTTCGTCTCCGCGTCCTCCGTCCGACGAGCCTACTCTCGCCCGCACCCGTCGACCCGTTCTCGAGCTATACGGCGACAAAGAAATCGCAAAATTTCACTAATTTGACGTCACCGAAAAAGTTACGGCCAACTGGGAACTAAAGGTATATCGCCTTTCCGAATTTTCCGGGATCCCGTGGGGCCTGCGGCCCCGCCCGTCTGGGCTCGGCTCGGCTCGAGGTCGAGGTCGTCTGTAGCGACGATAGTGGCGGAGAGGCGCGCGATTGGTATGTCATCGCCAACCCCCCCCCACCCCCCTCCCTTTAAAATTAATGGAAAATGTAAACCTAAACGTAGAATCGGATTCGTAACCTCGAAGTTACAAGTCGATTCGCTCAACTATCAGGGGAGAGTAAATGCGGCGACTGTAGCGGCACTCACCACCGATGCGAAGTCAGCGTCGCGAAATTGGCGTTAAATTCGAACGTTTGAATCAGTTATTTTCTTTCGGGCCCTTTTCAGCCCTGAACCGTGGAAGCGCCGAGATTCGGGTTTCATTTTTAACGCGGCAGCTTATACCCCCCGAGCGTTACCGACCACAGCCGGTGGTGGTCGGTAAGTTATCCTCCGCCGAGGTTGACGCGTCACCGATGCACACGTAAAAAATTTTTCGCGAATTTTCGCGAATTGTTCGCGCGGTAAACCTTCGTCTCCGCGTCCTCCGTCCGACGAGCCTACTCTCGCCCGCACCCGTCGACCCGTTCTCGAGCTATACGGCGACAAAGAAACTTTGATTTTGCACTAATTTGACGTCATCGAAAAAGTTACGGCCAACTGGGAATAAAGGTATATCGCCTTCTCGAATTTTCCGGGAGCCCATCGAGCCTACGGCCCCGCTCGGCTCGGCTCGGCTCGGCTCGGCTCGAGGTCGAGGTCTTCGGTAGCGACGATGGTGGCGGGGAAGCGCGCGATTGGTCTGTCATCGCCAACCACCCCCCACTCCCCCACCCTTTAAAATTAATGGAAAATGTAAACCTAAACGTAGAATCGGATTCGTAACCTCGAAGTTACAAGTCGATTCGCTCAACTATCAGGGGGGAGTAAATGCGGCGACTGAAGCGGCACTCACCACCGATGCGAAGTCAGCGTCGCGAAATTGGCGTTAAATTCGAACGTTTGAATCAGTTATTTTCTTTCGGGCCCTTTTCAGCCCTGAACCGTGGAAGCGCCGAGATTCGGGTTTCATTTTTAACGCGGCAGCTTATACCCCCCGAGCGTTACCGACCACTGCCGGTGGTGGTCGGTAACTTATCCTCCGCCGAGGTCGACGCGTCACCGATGCACACGTAAAAAATTTTTCGCGAATTTTCGCGAATTGTTCGCGCGGTAAACCTTCGTCTCCGCGTCCTCCGTCCGACGAGCCTACTCTCGCCCGCACCCGTCGACCCGTTCTCGAGCTATACGGCGACAAAGAAATCGCAAAATTTCACTAATTTGACGTCACCGAAAAAGTTACGGCCAACTGGGAACTAAAGGTATATCGCCTTTCCGAATTTTCCGGGATCCCGTCGGACCTTCGCCCCCGCCCTGCTGGGCTCGGCTCGGCTCGAGGTCGAGGTCGTCTGTAGCGACGATGTTGGCGGAGAGGCGCGCGATTGGTCTGTCATCGCCAACCAACCCCCCCACCCCCCTCCCTTTAAAATTAATGGAAAATGTAAACCTAAACGTAGAATCGGATTCGTAACCTCGAAGTTACAAGTCGATACGATCAACTATCAGGGGGGAGTAAATGCGGCGACTGAAGCGGCACTCACCACCGATGCGAAGTCAGCGTCGCGAAATTGGCGTTAAATTCGAACGTTTGAATCAGTTATTTTCTTTCGGGCCCTTTTCAGCCCTGAACCGTGGAAGCGCCGAGATTCGGGTTTCATTTTTAACGCGGCAGCTTATACCCCCCGAGCGTTACCGACCACTGCCGGTGGTGGTCGGTAACTTATCCTCCGCCGAGGTCGACGCGTCACCGATGCACACGTAAAAAATTTTTCGCGAATTTTCGCGAATTTTTCGCGCGATAAACCTTCGTCTCCGCGTCCTCCGTCCGACGAGCCTACTCTCGCCCGCACCTGTCGACCCGTTCTCGAGCTATACGGCGACAAAGAAACATTGATTTTGCACTCATTTGACGTCATCGAAAAAGTTACGGCCAACTGGGAATTAAAGGTATATCGCCTTCCCGAATTTTCCGGGAGCCCATCGGGCCTTCGGCCCCGCTCGGCTGGGCTCGGCTCGGCTCGAGGTCGAGGTCGTCTGTCGCGACGATGGTGGCGGAGAGGCGCGCGATTGGTCTGTCATCGCCAACCACCCCCACCCCCCCCCATCCTTTAAAATTAATGGAAAATGTAAACCTAAACGTAGAATCGGATTCGTAACCTCGAAGTTACAAGTCGATTCGCTCAACTATCAGGGGAGAGTAAACGCGGCGACTGAAGCGGCACTCACCACCGATGCGAAGTCAGCGTCGCGAAATTGGCGTTAAATTCGAACGTTTGAATCAGTTATTTTCTTTCGGGCCCTTTCCAGCCCTGAACCGTGGAAGCGCCGAGATTCGGGTTTCATTTTTAACGCGGCAGCTTATACCCCCCGAGCGTTACCGACCACTGCCGGTGGTGGTCGGTAACTTATCCTCCGCCGAGGTCGACGCGTCACCGATGCACACGTAAAAAATTTTTCGCGAATTTTCGCTAATTGTTCGCGCGGTAAACCTTCGTCTCCGTGTCCTCCGTCCGACGAGCCTACTCTCGCCCGTACCCGTCGACCCGTTCTCGAGCTATACGGCGACAAAGAAACATTGATTTTGCACTCATTTGACGTCATCGAAAAAGTTACGGCCAACTGGGAATTAAAGGTATATCGCCTTCCCGAATTTTCCGGGAGCCCATCGGGCCTTCGGCCCCGCTCGGCTGGGCTCGGCTCGGCTCGAGGTCGAGGTCGTCTGTCGCGACGATGGTGGCGGAGAGGCGCGCGATTGGTCTGTCATCGCCAACCACCCCCACCCCCCCCCCATCCTTTAAAATTAATGGAAAATGTAAACCTAAACGTAGAATCGGATTCGTAACCTCGAAGTTACAAGTCGATTCGCTCAACTATCAGGGGAGAGTAAACGCGGCGACTGTGGCGGCACTCGCCACCGATGCGAAGTCAGCGTCGCGAAATTGGCGTTAAATTCGAACGTTTGAATCAGTTATTTTCTTTCGGGCCCTTTTCAGCCCTGAACCGTGGAAGCGCTGAGATTCGGGTTTCATTTTTAACGCGGCAGCTTATACCCCCCGAGCGTTACCGACCACAGCCGGTGGTGGTCGGTAAGTTATCCTCCGCCGAGGTTGACGCGTCACCGATGCACACGTAAAAAATTTTTCGCGAATTTTCGCGAATTTTCCGCTCGGTAAACCTTCGTCTCCGAGTCCTTCGTCCGACGAGCCTACTCTCGCCCGCACCTGTCGACCCGTTCTCGAGCTATACGGCGACAAAGAAATTTTGATTTTGCACTAATTTGACGTCATCAAAAAAGTTACGGCCAACTGGGAATTAAAGGTATATCGCCTTCCCGAATTTTCCGGGAGCCCATCGGGCCTTCGGCCCGGCTCGGCTCGGCTCGGCTCGGCTCGGCTCGAGGTCGAGGTCTTCGGTAGCGACGATGGTGGCGGGGAGGCGCGCGATTGGTCTGTCATCGCCAACCACCACCCACCCCCCCACCCTTTAAAATTAATGGAAAATGTAAACCTAAACGTAGAATCGGATTCGTAACCTCGAAGTTACAAGTCGATTCGCTCAACTATCAGGGGGGAGTAAATGCGGCGACTGAAGCGGCACTCACCACCGATGCGAAGTCAGCGTCGCGAAATTGGCGTTAAATTCGAACGTTTGAATCAGTTATTTTCTTTCGGGCCCTTTCCAGCCCTGAACCGTGGAAGCGCCGAGATTCGGGTTTCATTTTTAACGCGGCAGCTTATACCCCCCGAGCGTTACCGACCACTGCCGGTGGTGGTCGGTAACTTATCCTCCGCCGAGGTCGACGCGTCACCGATGCACACGTAAAAAATTTTTCGCGAATTTTCGCTAATTGTTCGCGCGGTAAACCTTCGTCTCCGCGTCCTCCGTCCGACGAGCCTACTCTCGCCCGTACCCGTCGACCCGTTCTCGAGCTATACGGCCACAAAGAAATCGCAAAATTTCACTAATTTGACGTCACCGAAAAAGTTACGGCCAACTGGGAACTAAAGGTATATCGCCTTTCCGAATTTTCCGGGATCCCGTGGGGCCTGCGGCCCCGTCCGTCTGGGCTCGGCTCGGCTCGAGGTCGAGGTCGTCTGTAGCGACGATAGTGGCGGAGAGGCGCGCGATTGGTATGTCATCGCCAACCCCCCCCACCCCCCTCCCTTTAAAATTAATGGAAAATGTAAACCTAAACGTAGAATCGGATTCGTAAGCTCGAAGTTACAAGTCGATTCGCTCAACTATCAGGGGAGAGTAAATGCGGCGACTGTAGCGGCACTCACCACCGATGCGAAGTCAGCGTCGCGAAATTGGCGTTAAATTCGAACGTTTGAATCAGTTATTTTCTTTCGGGCCCTTTTCAGCCCTGAACCGTGGAAGCGCCGAGATTCGGGTTTCATTTTTAACGCGGCAGCTTATACCCCCCGAGCGTTACCGACCACAGCCGGTGGTGGTCGGTAAGTTATCCTCCGCCGAGGTTGACGCGTCACCAATGCACACGTAAAAAATTTTTCGCGAATTTTCGCGAATTTTCCGCAACGGTAAACCTTCGTCTCCGCGTCCTCCGTCCGACGAGCCTACTCTCGCCCGCACCTGTCGGCCCGTTCTCGAGCTATACGGCGACAAAGAAACTTTGATTTTGCACTAATTTGACGTCATCGAAAAAGTTACGGCCAACTGGGAATAAAGGTATATCGCCTTCTCGAATTTTCCGGGAGCCCATCGAGCCTTCGGCCCCGCTCGGCTCGGCTCGGCTCGGCTCGAGGTCGAGGTCTTCGGTAGCAACGATGGTGGCGGGGAGGCGCGCGATTGGTCTGTCATCGCCAACCACCCCCCACTCCCCCACCCTTTAAAATTAATGGAAAATGTAAACCTAAACGTAGAATCGGATTCGTAACCTCGAAGTTACAAGTCGATTCGCTCAACTATCAGGGGGGAGTAAATGCGGCGACTGAAGCGGCACTCACCACCGATGCGAAGTCAGCGTCGCGAAATTGGCGTTAAATTCGAACGTTTGAATCAGTTATTTTCTTTCGGGCCCTTTTCAGCCCTGAACCGTGGAAGCGCCGAGATTCGGGTTTCATTTTTACCGCGGCAGCTTATACCCCCCGAGCGTTACCGTCCACTGCCGGTGGTGGTCGGTAACTTATCCTCCGCCGAGGTCGACGCGTCACCGATGCACACGTAAAAAATATTTCGCGAATTTTCGCGAATTGTTTGCGCGGTAAACCTTCATCTCCGCGTCCTCCGTCCGACGAGCCTACTCTCGCCCGCACCCGTCGACCCGTTCTCGAGCTATACGGCCACAAAGAAATCGCAAAATTTCACTAATTTGACGTCACCGAAAAAGTTACGGCCAACTGGGAACTAAAGGTATATCGCCTTTCCGAATTTTCCGGGATCCCGTGGGGCCTGCGGCCCCGTCCGTCTGGGCTCGGCTCGGCTCGAGGTCGAGGTCGTCTGTAGCGACGATAGTGGCGGAGAGGCGCGCGATTGGTATGTCATCGCCAACCCCCCCCCCACCCCCCTCCCTTTAAAATTAATGGAAAATGTAAACCTAAACGTAGAATCGGATTCGTAAGCTCGAAGTTACAAGTCGATTCGCTCAACTATCAGGGGAGAGTAAATGCGGCGACTGTAGCGGCACTCACCACCGATGCGAAGTCAGCGTCGCGAAATTGGCGTTAAATTCGAACGTTTGAATCAGTTATTTTCTTTCGGGCCCTTTTCAGCCCTGAACCGTGGAAGCGCCGAGATTCGGGTTTCATTTTTAACGCGGCAGCTTATACCCCCCGAGCGTTACCGACCACAGCCGGTGGTGGTCGGTAAGTTATCCTCCGCCGAGGTTGACGCGTCACCAATGCACACGTAAAAAATTTTTCGCGAATTTTCGCGAATTTTCCGCAACGGTAAACCTTCGTCTCCGCGTCCTCCGTCCGACGAGCCTACTCTCGCCCGCACCTGTCGGCCCGTTCTCGAGCTATACGGCGACAAAGAAACTTTGATTTTGCACTAATTTGACGTCATCGAAAAAGTTACGGCCAACTGGGAATAAAGGTATATCGCCTTCTCGAATTTTCCGGGAGCCCATCGAGCCTTCGGCCCCGCTCGGCTCGGCTCGGCTCGGCTCGGCTCGAGGTCGAGGTCTTCGGTAGCGACGATGGTGGCGGGGAGGCGCGCGATTGGTCTGTCATCGCCAACCCCCCCCCAGCCCCTCCCTTTAAAATTAATGAAAAATGTAAACCTAAACGTAGAATCGGATTCGTAACCTCGAAGTTACAAGTCGATTCGCTCAACTATCAGGGGAGAGTAAACGCGGCGACTGTGGCGGCACTCGCCACCGATGCGAAGTCAGCGTCGCGAAGTTGGCGTTAAATTCGAACGTTTGAATCAGTTATTTTCTTTCGGGCCCTTTTCAGCCCTGAACCGTGGAAGCGCCGAAATTCGTGTTTCATTTTTAACGCGGCAGCTTATACCCCCCGAGCGTTACCGACCACTGCCGGTGGTGGTCGGTAAGTTATCCTCCGCCGAGGTTGACGCGTCACCGATGCACACGTAAAAAATTTTTCGCGAATTTTCGCGAATTTTCCGCTCGGTAAACCTTCGTCTCCGCGTCCTTCGTCCGACGAGCCTACTCTCGCCCGCACCTGTCGACCCGTTCTCGAGCTATACGGCGACAAAGAAATTTTGATTTTGCACTAATTTGACGTCATCAAAAAAGTTACGGCCAACTGGGAATTAAAGGTATATCGCCTTCCCGAATTTTCCGGGAGCCCATCGGGCCTTTGGCCCGGCTCGGCTCGGCTCGGCTCGGCTGGGCTCGAGGTCGAGGTCTTCGGTAGCGACGATGGTGGCGGGGAGGCGCGCGTTTGGTCTGTCATCGCCAACCACCACCCACCCCCCCACCCTTTAAAATTAATGGAAAATGTAAACCTAAACGTAGAATCGGATTCGTAACCTCGAAGTTACAAGTCGATTCGCTCAACTATCAGGGGGGAGTAAATGCGGCGACTGAAGCGGCACTCACCACCGATGCGAAGTCAGCGTCGCGAAATTGGCGTTAAATTCGAACGTTTGAATCAGTTATTTTCTTTCGGGCCCTTTCCAGCCCTGAACCGTGGAAGCGCCGAGATTCGGGTTTCATTTTTAACGCGGCAGCTTATACCCCCCGAGCGTTACCGACCACTGCCGGTGGTGGTCGGTAACTTATCCTCCGCCGAGGTCGACGCGTCACCGATGCACACGTAAAAAATTTTTCGCGAATTTTCGCTAATTGTTCGCGCGGTAAACCTTCGTCCCCGCGTCCTCCGTCCGACGAGCCTACTCTCGCCCGTACCCGTCGACCCGTTCTCGAGCTATACGGCCACAAAGAAATCGCAAAATTTCACTAATTTGACGTCACCGAAAAAGTTACGGCCAACTGGGAACTAAAGGTATATCGCCTTTCCGAATTTTCCGGGATCCCGTGGGGCCTGCGGCCCCGTCCGTCTGGGCTCGGCTCGGCTCGAGGTCGAGGTCGTCTGTAGCGACGATAGTGGCGGAGAGGCGCGCGATTGGTATGTCATCGCCAACCCCCCCCCCACCCCCCTCCCTTTAAAATTAATGGAAAATGTAAACCTAAACGTAGAATCGGATTCGTAAGCTCGAAGTTACAAGTCGATTCGCTCAACTATCAGGGGAGAGTAAATGCGGCGACTGTAGCGGCACTCACCACCGATGCGAAGTCAGCGTCGCGAAATTGGCGTTAAATTCGAACGTTTGAATCAGTTATTTTCTTTCGGGCCCTTTTCAGCCCTGAACCGTGGAAGCGCCGAGATTCGGGTTTCATTTTTAACGCGGCAGCTTATACCCCCCGAGCGTTACCGACCACAGCCGGTGGTGGTCGGTAAGTTATCCTCCGCCGAGGTTGACGCGTCACCAATGCACACGTAAAAAATTTTTCGCGAATTTTCGCGAATTTTCCGCAACGGTAAACCTTCGTCTCCGCGTCCTCCGTCCGACGAGCCTACTCTCGCCCGCACCTGTCGGCCCGTTCTCGAGCTATACGGCGACAAAGAAACTTTGATTTTGCACTAATTTGACGTCATCGAAAAAGTTACGGCCAACTGGGAATAAAGGTATATCGCCTTCTCGAATTTTCCGGGAGCCCATCGAGCCTTCGGCCCCGCTCGGCTCGGCTCGGCTCGGCTCGGCTCGAGGTCGAGGTCTTCGGTAGCGACGATGGTGGCGGGGAGGCGCGCGATTGGTCTGTCATCGCCAACCACCCCCCACTCCCCCACCCTTTAAAATTAATGGAAAATTTAAACCTAAACGTAGAATCGGATTCGTAACCTCGAAGTTACAAGTCGATTCGCTCAACTTTCAGGGGGGAGTAAATGCGGCGACTGAAGCGGCACTCACCACCGATGCGAAGTCAGCGTCGCGAAATTGGCGTTAAATTCGAACGTTTGAATCAGTTATTTTCTTTCGGGCCCTTTTCAGCCCTGAACCGTGGAAGCGCCGAGATTCGGGTTTCATTTTTAACGCGGCAGCTTATACCCCCCGAGCGTTACCGACCACTGCCGGTGGTGGTCGGTAACTTATCCTCCGCCGAGGTCGACGCGTCACCGATGCACACGTAAAAAATTTTTCGCGAATTTTCGCGAATTGTTTGCGCGGTAAACCTTCGTCTCCGCGTCCTCCGTCCGACGAGCCTACTCTCGCCCGCACCCGTCGACCCGTTCTCGAGCTATACGGCGACAAAGAAATCGCAAAATTTCACTAATTTGACGTCACCGAAAAAGTTACGGCCAACTGGGAACTAAAGGTATATCGCCTTTCCGAATTTTCCGGGATCCCGTCGGGCCTGCGGCCCCGCCCGTCTGGGCTCGGCTCGGCTCGAGGTCGAGGTCGTCTGTAGCGACGATAGTGGCGGAGAGGCGCGCGATTGGTATGTCATCGCCAACCCCCCCCACCCCCCTCCCTTTAAAATTAATGGAAAATGTAAACCTAAACGTAGAATCGGATTCGTAACCTCGAAGTTACAAGTCGATTCGCTCAACTATCAGGGGAGAGTAAATGCGGCGACTGTAGCGGCACTCACCACCGATGCGAAGTCAGCGTCGCGAAATTGGCGTTAAATTCGAACGTTTGAATCAGTTATTTTCTTTCGGGCCCTTTTCAGCCCTGAACCGTGGATGCGCCGAGATTCGGGTTTCATTTTTAACGCGGCAGCTTATACCCTCCGAGCGTTACCGACCACTGCCGTTGGTGGTCGGTAATTTATCCTCCGCCGAGGTCGACGCGCGTTACCGATGCACACGTAAAAAATTTTTCGCGAATTGTCGCGAATTTTTCGCGCGGTAAACCTTCGTCTCCGCGTCCTCCGTCCGACGAGCCTACTCTCGCCCGCACCCGTCGACCCGTTCTCGATCTATACGGCGACAAAGAAACTTTGATTTTGCACTAATTTGACGTCATCGAAAAAGTTACGGCCAACTGGGAATTAAAGGTATATCGCCTTCCCGAATTTTCCGGGAGTCCATCGGGCCTTCGGCCCCGCCCGGCTGGGCTCGGCTCGGCTCGAGGTCGAGGTCGTCTGTAGCGACGATGTTGGCGGAGAGGCGCGCGATTGGTCTGTCATCGCCAACCACCACCCACCCCCCTCCCTTTAAAATTAATGGAAAATGTAAACCTAAACGTAGAATCGGATTCGTAACCTCGAAGTTACAAGTCGATACGATCAACTATCAGGGGGGAGTAAATGCGGCGACTGAAGCGGCACTCACCACCGATGCGAAGTCAGCGTCGCGAAATTGGCGTTAAATTCGAACGTTTGAATCAGTTATTTTCTTTCGGGCCCTTTTCAGCCCTGAACCGTGGAAGCGCCGAGATTCGGGTTTCATTTTTAACGCGGCAGCTTATACCCCCCGAGCGTTACCGACCACTGCCGGTGGTGGTCGGTAACTTATCCTCCGCCGAGGTCGACGCGTCACCGATGCACACGTAAAAAATTTTTCGCGAATTTTCGCGAATTTTTCGCGCGATAAACCTTCGTCTCCGCGTCCTCCGTCCGACGAGCCTACTCTCGCCCGCACCTGTCGACCCGTTCTCGAGCTATACGGCGACAAAGAAACATTGATTTTGCACTCATTTGACGTCATCGAAAAAGTTACGGCCAACTGGGAATTAAAGGTATATCGCCTTCCCGAATTTTCCGGGAGCCCATCGGGCCTTCGGCCCCGCTCGGCTGGGCTCGGCTCGGCTCGAGGTCGAGGTCGTCTGTCGCGACGATGGTGGCGGAGAGGCGCGCGATTGGTCTGTCATCGCCAACCACCCCCACCCCCCCCCCATCCTTTAAAATTAATGGAAAATGTAAACCTAAACGTAGAATCGGATTCGTAACCTCGAAGTTACAAGTCGATTCGCTCAACTATCAGGGGAGAGTAAACGCGGCGACTGTGGCGGCACTCGCCACCGATGCGAAGTCAGCGTCGCGAAATTGGCGTTAAATTCGAACGTTTGAATCAGTTATTTTCTTTCGGGCCCTTTTCAGCCCTGAACCGTGGATGCGCCGAGATTCGGGTTTCATTTTTAACGCGGCAGCTTATACCCTCCGAGCGTTACCGACCACTGCCGTTGGTGGTCGGTAATTTATCCTCCGCCGAGGTCGACGCGCGTTACCGATGCACACGTAAAAAATTTTTCGCGAATTGTCGCGAATTTTTCGCGCGGTAAACCTTCGTCTCCGCGTCCTCCGTCCGACGAGCCTACTCTCGCCCGCACCCGTCGACCCGTTCTCGATCTATACGGCGACAAAGAAACTTTGATTTTGCACTAATTTGACGTCATCGAAAAAGTTACGGCCAACTGGGAATTAAAGGTATATCGCCTTCCCGAATTTTCCGGGAGTCCATCGGGCCTTCGGCCCCGCCCGGCTGGGCTCGGCTCGGCTCGAGGTCGAGGTCGTCTGTAGCGACGATGTTGGCGGAGAGGCGCGCGATTGGTCTGTCATCGCCAACCACCACCCACCCCCCTCCCTTTAAAATTAATGGAAAATGTAAACCTAAACGTAGAATCGGATTCGTAACCTCGAAGTTACAAGTCGATACGATCAACTATCAGGGGGGAGTAAATGCGGCGACTGAAGCGGCACTCACCACCGATGCGAAGTCAGCGTCGCGAAATTGGCGTTAAATTCGAACGTTTGAATCAGTTATTTTCTTTCGGGCCCTTTTCAGCCCTGAACCGTGGAAGCGCCGAGATTCGGGTTTCATTTTTAACGCGGCAGCTTATACCCCCCGAGCGTTACCGACCACTGCCGGTGGTGGTCGGTAACTTATCCTCCGCCGAGGTCGACGCGTCACCGATGCACACGTAAAAAATTTTTCGCGAATTTTCGCGAATTTTTCGCGCGATAAACCTTCGTCTCCGCGTCCTCCGTCCGACGAGCCTACTCTCGCCCGCACCTGTCGACCCGTTCTCGAGCTATACGGCGACAAAGAAACATTGATTTTGCACTCATTTGACGTCATCGAAAAAGTTACGGCCAACTGGGAATTAAAGGTATATCGCCTTCCCGAATTTTCCGGGAGCCCATCGGGCCTTCGGCCCCGCTCGGCTGGGCTCGGCTCGGCTCGAGGTCGAGGTCGTCTGTCGCGACGATGGTGGCGGAGAGGCGCGCGATTGGTCTGTCATCGCCAACCACCCCCACCCCCCCCCCATCCTTTAAAATTAATGGAAAATGTAAACCTAAACGTAGAATCGGATTCGTAACCTCGAAGTTACAAGTCGATTCGCTCAACTATCAGGGGAGAGTAAACGCGGCGACTGTGGCGGCACTCGCCACCGATGCGAAGTCAGCGTCGCGAAATTGGCGTTAAATTCGAACGTTTGAATCAGTTATTTTCTTTCGGGCCCTTTTCAGCCCTGAACCGTGGAAGCGCCGAGATTCGGGTTTCATTTTTAACGCGGCAGCTTATACCCCCCGAGCGTTACCGACCACTGCCGGTGGTGGTCGGTAACTTATCCTCCGCCGAGGTCGACGCGTCACCGATGCACACGTAAAAAATTTTTCGCGAATTTTCGCGAATTGTTTGCGCGGTAAACCTTCGTCTCCGCGTCCTCCGTCCGACGAGCCTACTCTCGCCCGCACCCGTCGACCCGTTCTCGAGCTATACGGCGACAAAGAAATCGCAAAATTTCACTAATTTGACGTCACCGAAAAAGTTACGGCCAACTGGGAACTAAAGGTATATCGCCTTTCCGAATTTTCCGGGATCCCGTCGGGCCTGCGGCCCCGCCCGTCTGGGCTCGGCTCGGCTCGAGGTCGAGGTCGTCTGTAGCGACGATAGTGGCGGAGAGGCGCGCGATTGGTATGTCATCGCCAACCCCCCCCCCCACCCCCCTCCCTTTAAAATTAATGGAAAATGTAAACCTAAACGTAGAATCGGATTCGTAACCTCGAAGTTACAAGTCGATTCGCTCAACTATCAGGGGAGAGTAAATGCGGCGACTGTAGCGGCACTCACCACCGATGCGAAGTCAGCGTCGCGAAATTGGCGTTAAATTCGAACGTTTGAATCAGTTATTTTCTTTCGGGCCCTTTTCAGCCCTGAACCGTGGAAGCGCCGAGATTCGGGTTTCATTTTTAACGCGGCAGCTTATACCCCCCGAGCGTTACCGACCACAGCCGGTGGTGGTCGGTAAGTTATCCTCCGCCGAGGTTGACGCGTCACCGATGCACACGTAAAAAATTTTTCGCGAATTTTCGCGAATTTTCCGCGCGGTAAACCTTTCGTCTCCGCGTCCTTCGTCCGACGAGCCTATTCTCGCCCTCACCCGTCGACCCGTTCTCGAGCTATACGGCGACAAAGAAACTTTGATTTTGCACTAATTTGACGTCATCGAAAAAGTTACGGCCAACTGGGAATTAAAGGAATATCGCCTTCCCGGATTTTCCGGGAGCCCATCGGGCCTTCGGCCACGCTCGGCTCGGCTCGGCTCGAGGTCGAGGTCTTCGGTAGCGACGATGGTGGCGGGGAGGCGGGCGATTGGTCTGTCATCGCCATCCTCCCCCCAAACCCCCCTCCCTTTAAAATGAATGGAACATGTAAACCTAATTGTAGAATCGGATTCGTAAGCTCGAAGTTACAAGTCGATTCTCTCAACTATCAAGGTAGAGTAAACGCGGCGACTGTGGCGGCACTCGCCACCGATGCGAAGTCAGCGTCGCGAAGTTGGCGTTAAATTCGAACGTTTGAATCAGTTATTTTCTTTCGGGCCCTTTTCAGCCATGAACCGTGGAAGCGCCGAAATTCGGGTTTCATTTTTAACGCGGCAGCTTATACCCCCCGAGCGTTACCGACCACTGCCGGTGGTGGTCGGTAAGTTATCCTCCGCCGAGGTCGACGCGCGTTACCGATGCACACGTAAAAAATTTTTCGCGAATTTTCGCAAATTGTTCGCGCGGTAAACCTTCGTCTCCGCGTCCTCCGTCCGACGAGCCTACTCTCGCCCGCACCTGTCGACCCGTTCTCGAGCTATACGGCGACAAAGAAACATTGATTTTGCACTCATTTGACGTCATCGAAAAAGTTACGGCCAACTGGGAATTAAAGGTATATCGCCTTCCCGAATTTTCCGGGAGCCCATCGGGCCTTCGGCCCCGCTCGGCTGGGCTCGGCTCGGCTCGAGGTCGAGGTCGTCTGTCGCGACGATGGTGGCGGAGAGGCGCGCGATTGGTCTGTCATCGCCAACCACCCCCACCCCCCCCCCATCCTTTAAAATTAATGGAAAATGTAAACCTAAACGTAGAATCGGATTCGTAACCTCGAAGTTACAAGTCGATTCGCTCAACTATCAGGGGAGAGTAAACGCGGCGACTGTGGCGGCACTCGCCACCGATGCGAAGTCAGCGTCGCGAAATTGGCGTTAAATTCGAACGTTTGAATCAGTTATTTTCTTTCGGGCCCTTTTCAGCCCTGAACCGTGGATGCGCCGAGATTCGGGTTTCATTTTTAACGCGGCAGCTTATACCCTCCGAGCGTTACCGACCACTGCCGTTGGTGGTCGGTAATTTATCCTCCGCCGAGGTCGACGCGCGTTACCGATGCACACGTAAAAAATTTTTCGCGAATTGTCGCGAATTTTTCGCGCGGTAAACCTTCGTCTCCGCGTCCTCCGTCCGACGAGCCTACTCTCGCCCGCACCCGTCGACCCGTTCTCGATCTATACGGCGACAAAGAAACTTTGATTTTGCACTAATTTGACGTCATCGAAAAAGTTACGGCCAACTGGGAATTAAAGGTATATCGCCTTCCCGAATTTTCCGGGAGTCCATCGGGCCTTCGGCCCCGCCCGGCTGGGCTCGGCTCGGCTCGAGGTCGAGGTCGTCTGTAGCGACGATGTTGGCGGAGAGGCGCGCGATTGGTCTGTCATCGCCAACCACCACCCACCCCCCTCCCTTTAAAATTAATGGAAAATGTAAACCTAAACGTAGAATCGGATTCGTAACCTCGAAGTTACAAGTCGATACGATCAACTATCAGGGGGGAGTAAATGCGGCGACTGAAGCGGCACTCACCACCGATGCGAAGTCAGCGTCGCGAAATTGGCGTTAAATTCGAACGTTTGAATCAGTTATTTTCTTTCGGGCCCTTTTCAGCCCTGAACCGTGGAAGCGCCGAGATTCGGGTTTCATTTTTAACGCGGCAGCTTATACCCCCCGAGCGTTACCGACCACTGCCGGTGGTGGTCGGTAACTTATCCTCCGCCGAGGTCGACGCGTCACCGATGCACACGTAAAAAATTTTTCGCGAATTTTCGCGAATTTTTCGCGCGATAAACCTTCGTCTCCGCGTCCTCCGTCCGACGAGCCTACTCTCGCCCGCACCTGTCGACCCGTTCTCGAGCTATACGGCGACAAAGAAACATTGATTTTGCACTCATTTGACGTCATCGAAAAAGTTACGGCCAACTGGGAATTAAAGGTATATCGCCTTCCCGAATTTTCCGGGAGCCCATCGGGCCTTCGGCCCCGCTCGGCTGGGCTCGGCTCGGCTCGAGGTCGAGGTCGTCTGTCGCGACGATGGTGGCGGAGAGGCGCGCGATTGGTCTGTCATCGCCAACCACCCCCACCCCCCCCCCATCCTTTAAAATTAATGGAAAATGTAAACCTAAACGTAGAATCGGATTCGTAACCTCGAAGTTACAAGTCGATTCGCTCAACTATCAGGGGAGAGTAAATGCGGCGACTGTAGCGGCACTCACCACCGATGCGAAGTCAGCGTCGCGAAATTGGCGTTAAATTCGAACGTTTGAATCAGTTATTTTCTTTCGGGCCCTTTTCAGCCCTGAACCGTGGAAGCGCCGAGATTCGGGTTTCATTTTTAACGCGGCAGCTTATACCCCCCGAGCGTTACCGACCACAGCCGGTGGTGGTCGGTAAGTTATCCTCCGCCGAGGTTGACGCGTCACCGATGCACACGTAAAAAATTTTTCGCGAATTTTCGCGAATTTTCCGCGCGGTAAACCTTTCGTCTCCGCGTCCTTCGTCCGACGAGCCTATTCTCGCCCTCACCCGTCGACCCGTTCTCGAGCTATACGGCGACAAAGAAACTTTGATTTTGCACTAATTTGACGTCATCGAAAAAGTTACGGCCAACTGGGAATTAAAGGAATATCGCCTTCCCGGATTTTCCGGGAGCCCATCGGGCCTTCGGCCACGCTCGGCTCGGCTCGGCTCGAGGTCGAGGTCTTCGGTAGCGACGATGGTGGCGGGGAGGCGGGCGATTGGTCTGTCATCGCCATCCTCCCCCCAAACCCCCCTCCCTTTAAAATGAATGGAACATGTAAACCTAATTGTAGAATCGGATTCGTAAGCTCGAAGTTACAAGTCGATTCTCTCAACTATCAAGGTAGAGTAAACGCGGCGACTGTGGCGGCACTCGCCACCGATGCGAAGTCAGCGTCGCGAAGTTGGCGTTAAATTCGAACGTTTGAATCAGTTATTTTCTTTCGGGCCCTTTTCAGCCATGAACCGTGGAAGCGCCGAAATTCGGGTTTCATTTTTAACGCGGCAGCTTATACCCCCCGAGCGTTACCGACCACTGCCGGTGGTGGTCGGTAAGTTATCCTCCGCCGAGGTCGACGCGCGTTACCGATGCACACGTAAAAAATTTTTCGCGAATTTTCGCAAATTGTTCGCGCGGTAAACCTTCGTCTCCGCGTCCTCCGTCCGACGAGCCTACTCTCGCCCGCAACCGTCGACCAGTTCTCGAGCTATACGGCGACAAAGAAACTTTGATTTTGCACTAATTTGACGTCATCGAAAAAGTTACGGCCAACTGGGAATTAAAGGTATATCGCCTTCCCGAATTTTCCGGGAGCCCATCGGGCCTTCGGCCCCGCTCGGCTCGGCTCGGCTCGGCTCGGCTCGGCTCGGCTCGGCTCGAGGTCGAGGTCTTCGGTAGCGACGATGGTGGCGGGGAGGCGCGCGATTGGTCTGTCATCGCCAACCCCCCCCAGCCCCTCCCTTTAAAATTAATGAAAAATGTAAACCTAAACGTAGAATCGGATTCGTAACCTCGAAGTTACAAGTCGATTCGCTCAACTATCAGGGGAGAGTAAACGCGGCGACTGTGGCGGCACTCGCCACCGATGCGAAGTCAGCGTCGCGAAGTTGGCGTTAAATTCGAACGTTTGAATCAGTTATTTTCTTTCGGGCCCTTTTCAGCCCTGAACCGTGGAAGCGCCGAAATTCGTGTTTCATTTTTAACGCGGCAGCTTATACCCCCCGAGCGTTACCGACCACTGCCGGTGGTGGTCGGTAAGTTATCCTCCGCCGAGGTTGACGCGTCACCGATGCACACGTAAAAAATTTTTCGCGAATTTTCGCGAATTTTCCGCTCGGTAAACCTTCGTCTCCGCGTCCTTCGTCCGACGAGCCTACTCTCGCCCGCACCTGTCGACCCGTTCTCGAGCTATACGGCGACAAAGAAATTTTGATTTTGCACTAATTTGACGTCATCAAAAAAGTTACGGCCAACTGGGAATTAAAGGTATATCGCCTTCCCGAATTTTCCGGGAGCCCATCGGGCCTTCGGCCCGGCTCGGCTCGGCTCGGCTCGGCTGGGCTCGAGGTCGAGGTCTTCGGTAGCGACGATGGTGGCGGGGAGGCGCGCGATTGGTCTGTCATCGCCAACCACCACCCACCCCCCCACCCTTTAAAATTAATGGAAAATGTAAACCTAAACGTAGAATCGGATTCGTAACCTCGAAGTTACAAGTCGATTCGCTCAACTATCAGGGGGGAGTAAATGCGGCGACTGAAGCGGCACTCACCACCGATGCGAAGTCAGCGTCGCGAAATTGGCGTTAAATTCGAACGTTTGAATCAGTTATTTTCTTTCGGGCCCTTTCCAGCCCTGAACCGTGGAAGCGCCGAGATTCGGGTTTCATTTTTAACGCGGCAGCTTATACCCCCCGAGCGTTACCGACCACTGCCGGTGGTGGTCGGTAACTTATCCTCCGCCGAGGTCGACGCGTCACCGATGCACACGTAAAAAATTTTTCGCGAATTTTCGCTAATTGTTCGCGCGGTAAACCTTCGTCTCCGCGTCCTCCGTCCGACGAGCCTACTCTCGCCCGTACCCGTCGACCCGTTCTCGAGCTATACGGCCACAAAGAAATCGCAAAATTTCACTAATTTGACGTCACCGAAAAAGTTACGGCCAACTGGGAACTAAAGGTATATCGCCTTTCCGAATTTTCCGGGATCCCGTGGGGCCTGCGGCCCCGTCCGTCTGGGCTCGGCTCGGCTCGAGGTCGAGGTCGTCTGTAGCGACGATAGTGGCGGAGAGGCGCGCGATTGGTATGTCATCGCCAACCCCCCCCCCCACCCCCCTCCCTTTAAAATTAATGGAAAATGTAAACCTAAACGTAGAATCGGATTCGTAAGCTCGAAGTTACAAGTCGATTCGCTCAACTATCAGGGGAGAGTAAATGCGGCGACTGTAGCGGCACTCACCACCGATGCGAAGTCAGCGTCGCGAAATTGGCGTTAAATTCGAACGTTTGAATCAGTTATTTTCATTCGGGCCCTTTTCAGCCCTGAACCGTGGAAGCGCCGAGATTCGGGTTTCATTTTTAACGCGGCAGCTTATACCCCCCGAGCGTTACCGACCACAGCCGGTGGTGGTCGGTAAGTTATCCTCCGCCGAGGTTGACGCGTCACCAATGCACACGTAAAAAATTTTTCGCGAATTTTCGCGAATTTTCCGCAACGGTAAACCTTCGTCTCCGCGTCCTCCGTCCGACGAGCCTACTCTCGCCCGCACCTGTCGGCCCGTTCTCGAGCTATACGGCGACAAAGAAACTTTGATTTTGCACTAATTTGACGTCATCGAAAAAGTTACGGCCAACTGGGAATAAAGGTATATCGCCTTCTCGAATTTTCCGGGAGCCCATCGGGCCTTCGGCCCCGCTCGGCTGGGCTCGGCTCGGCTCGAGGTCGAGGTCGTCTGTCGCGACGATGGTGGCGGAGAGGCGCGCGATTGGTCTGTCATCGCCAACCACCCCCACCCCCCCCCCCATCCTTTAAAATTAATGGAAAATGTAAACCTAAACGTAGAATCGGATTCGTAACCTCGAAGTTACAAGTCGATTCGCTCAACTATCAGGGGAGAGTAAACGCGGCGACTGTGGCGGCACTCGCCACCGATGCGAAGTCAGCGTCGCGAAATTGGCGTTAAATTCGAACGTTTGAATCAGTTATTTTCTTTCGGGCCCTTTTCAGCCCTGAACCGTGGAAGCGCTGAGATTCGGGTTTCATTTTTAACGCGGCAGCTTATACCCCCCGAGCGTTACCGACCACAGCCGGTGGTGGTCGGTAAGTTATCCTCCGCCGAGGTTGACGCGTCACCGATGCACACGTAAAAAATTTTTCGCGAATTTTCGCGAATTTTCCGCGCGGTAAACCTTCGTCTCCGCGTCCTTCGTCCGACGAGCCTACTCTCGCCCGCACCTGTCGACCCGTTCTCGAGCTATACGGCGACAAAGAAATTTTGATTTTGCACTAATTTGACGTCATCAAAAAAGTTACGGCCAACTGGGAATTAAAAGTATATCGCCTTCCCGAATTTTCCGGGAGCCCATCGGGCCTTCGGCCCCGCACGGCTGGGCTCGGCTCGGCTCGAGGTCGAGGTCGTCTGTAGCGACGATGTTGGCGGAGAGGCGCGCGATTGGTCTGTCATCGCCAACCACCCCCCCCCACCCCCCTCCCTTTAAAATTAATGGAAAATGTAAACCTAAACGTAGAATCGGATTCGTAACCTCGAAGTTACAAGTCGATTCACTCAACTATCAGGGGGGAGTAAATGCGGCGACTGAAGCGGCACTCACCACCGATGCGAAGTCAGCGTCGCGAAATTGGCGTTAAATTCGAACGTTTGAATCAGTTATTTTCTTTCGGGCCCTTTCCAGCCCTGAACCGTGGAAGCGCCGAGATTCGGGTTTCATTTTTAACGCGGCAGCTTATACCCCCCGAGCGTTACCGACCACTGCCGGTGGTGGTCGGTAACTTATCCTCCGCCGAGGTCGACGCGTCACCGATGCACACGTAAAAAATTTTTCGCGAATTTTCGCTAATTGTTCGCGCGGTAAACCTTCGTCTCCGCGTCCTCCGTCCGACGAGCCTACTCTCGCCCGTACCCGTCGACCCGTTCTCGAGCTATACGGCGACAAAGAAACATTGATTTTGCACTCATTTGACGTCATCGAAAAAGTTACGGCCAACTGGGAATTAAAGGTATATCGCCTTCCCGAATTTTCCGGGAGCCCATCGGGCCTTCGGCCCCGCTCGGCTGGGCTCGGCTCGGCTCGAGGTCGAGGTCGTCTGTCGCGACGATGGTGGCGGAGAGGCGCGCGATTGGTCTGTCATCGCCAACCACCCCCACCCCCCCCCATCCTTTAAAATTAATGGAAAATGTAAACCTAAACGTAGAATCGGATTCGTAACCTCGAAGTTACAAGTCGATTCGCTCAACTATCAGGGGAGAGTAAACGCGGCGACTGTGGCGGCACTCGCCACCGATGCGAAGTCAGCGTCGCGAAATTGGCGTTAAATTCGAACGTTTGAATCAGTTATTTTCTTTCGGGCCCTTTTCAGCCCTGAACCGTGGAAGCGCTGAGATTCGGGTTTCATTTTTAACGCGGCAGCTTATACCCCCCGAGCGTTACCGACCACAGCCGGTGGTGGTCGGTAAGTTATCCTCCGCCGAGGTTGACGCGTCACCGATGCACACGTAAAAAATTTTTCGCGAATTTTCGCGAATTTTCCGCTCGGTAAACCTTCGTCTCCGCGTCCTTCGTCCGACGAGCCTACTCTCGCCCGCACCTGTCGACCCGTTCTCGAGCTATACGGCGACAAAGAAATTTTGATTTTGCACTAATTTGACGTCATCAAAAAAGTTACGGCCAACTGGGAATTAAAGGTATATCGCCTTCCCGAATTTTCCGGGAGCCCATCGGGCCTTCGGCCCGGCTCGGCTCGGCTCGGCTCGGCTCGGCTCGAGGTCGAGGTCTTCGGTAGCGACGATGGTGGCGGGGAGGCGCGCGATTGGTCTGTCATCGCCAACCACCACCCACCCCCCCACCCTTTAAAATTAATGGAAAATGTAAACCTAAACGTAGAATCGGATTCGTAACCTCGAAGTTACAAGTCGATTCGCTCAACTATCAGGGGGGAGTAAATGTGGCGACTGAAGCGGCACTCACCACCGATGCGAAGTCAGCGTCGCGAAATTGGCGTTAAATTCGAACGTTTGAATCAGTTATTTTCTTTCGGGCCCTTTCCAGCCCTGAACCGTGGAAGCGCCGAGATTCGGGTTTCATTTTTAACGCGGCAGCTTATACCCCCCGAGCGTTACCGACCACTGCCGGTGGTGGTCGGTAACTTATCCTCCGCCGAGGTCGACGCGTCACCGATGCACACGTAAAAAATTTTTCGCGAATTTTCGCTAATTGTTCGCGCGGTAAACCTTCGTCTCCGCGTCCTCCGTCCGACGAGCCTACTCTCGCCCGTACCCGTCGACCCGTTCTCGAGCTATACGGCCACAAAGAAATCGCAAAATTTCACTAATTTGACGTCACCGAAAAAGTTACGGCCAACTGGCAACTAAAGGTATATCGCCTTTCCGAATTTTCCGGGATCCCGTGGGGCCTGCGGCCCCGTCCGTCTGGGCTCGGCTCGGCTCGAGGTCGAGGTCGTCTGTAGCGACGATAGTGGCGGAGAGGCGCGCGATTGGTATGTCATCGCCAACCCCCCCCACCCCCCTCCCTTTAAAATTAATGGAAAATGTAAACCTAAACGTAGAATCGGATTCGTAAGCTCGAAGTTACAAGTCGATTCGCTCAACTATCAGGGGAGAGTAAATGCGGCGACTGTAGCGGCACTCACCACCGATGCGAAGTCAGCGTCGCGAAATTGGCGTTAAATTCGAACGTTTGAATCAGTTATTTTCTTTCGGGCCCTTTTCAGCCCTGAACCGTGGAAGCGCCGAGATTCGGGTTTCATTTTTAACGCGGCAGCTTATACCCCCCGAGCGTTACCGACCACAGCCGGTGGTGGTCGGTAAGTTATCCTCCGCCGAGGTTGACGCGTCACCAATGCACACGTAAAAAATTTTTCGCGAATTTTCGCGAATTTGCCGCAACGGTAAACCTTCGTCTCCGCGTCCTCCGTCCGACGAGCCTACTCTCGCCCGCACCTGTCGGCCCGTTCTCGAGCTATACGGCGACAAAGAAACTTTGATTTTGCACTAATTTGACGTCATCGAAAAAGTTACGGCCAACTGGGAATAAAGGTATATCGCCTTCTCGAATTTTCCGGGAGCCCATCGAGCCTTCGGCCCCGCTCGGCTCGGCTCGGCTCGGCTCGGCTCGAGGTCGAGGTCTTCGGTAGCAACGATGGTGGCGGGGAGGCGCGCGATTGGTCTGTCATCGCCAACCACCCCCCACTCCCCCACCCTTTAAAATTAATGGAAAATGTAAACCTAAACGTAGAATCGGATTCGTAACCTCGAAGTTACAAGTCGATTCGCTCAACTATCAGGGGGGAGTAAATGCGGCGACTGAAGCGGCACTCACCACCGATGCGAAGTCAGCGTCGCGAAATTGGCGTTAAATTCGAACGTTTGAATCAGTTATTTTCTTTCGGGCCCTTTTCAGCCCTGAACCGTGGAAGCGCCGAGATTCGGGTTTCATTTTTACCGCGGCAGCTTATACCCCCCGAGCGTTACCGACCACTGCCGGTGGTGGTCGGTAACTTATCCTCCGCCGAGGTCGACGCGTCACCGATGCACACGTAAAAAATTTTTCGCGAATTTTCGCGAATTGTTTGCGCGGTAAACCTTCATCTCCGCGTCCTCCGTCCGACGAGCCTACTCTCGCCCGCACCCGTCGACCCGTTCTCGAGCTATACGGCGACAAAGAAATCGCAAAATTTCACTAATTTGACGTCACCGAAAAAGTTACGGCCAACTGGGAACTAAAGGTATATCGCCTTTCCGAATTTTCCGGGATCCCGTCGGGCCTGCGGCCCCGCCCGTCTGGGCTCGGCTCGGCTCGAGGTCGAGGTCGTCTGTAGCGACGATAGTGGCGGAGAGGCGCGCGATTGGTATGTCATCGCCAACCCCCCCCCCACCCCCCTCCCTTTAAAATTAATGTAAAATGTAAACCTAAACGTAGAATCGGATTCGTAACCTCGAAGTTACAAGTCGATTCGCTCAACTATCAGGGGGGAGTAAATGCGGCGACTGAAGCGGCACTCACCACCGATGCGAAGTCAGCGTCGCGAAATTGGCGTTAAATTCGAACGTTTGAATCAGTTATTTTCTTTCGGGCCCTTTTCAGCCCTGAACCGTGGAAGCGCCGAGATTCGGGTTTCATTTTTAACGCGGCAGCTTATACCCCCCGAGCGTTACCGACCACTGCCGGTGGTGGTCGGTAACTTATCCTCCGCCGAGGTCGACGCGTCACCGATGCACACGTAAAAAATTTTTCGCGAATTTTCGCGGATTGTTCGCGCGGTAAACCTTCGTCTCCGCGTCCTCCGTCCGACGAGCCTACTCTCGCCCGTACCCGTCGACCCGTTCTCGAGCTATACGGCGACAAAGAAATCGCAAAATTTCAATAATTTGACGTCACCGAAAAAGTTACGGCCAACTGGGAACTAAAGGTATATCGCCTTTCCGAATTTTCCGGGATCCCGTGGGGCCTGCGGCCCCGCCCGTCTGGACTCGGCTCGGCTCGAGGTCGAGGTCGTCTGTAGCGACGATAGTGGCGGAGAGGCGCGCGATTGGTATGTCATCGCCACCCCCCCCCACCCCCCTCCCTTTAAAATTAATGGAAAATGTAAACCTAAACGTAGAATCGGATTCGTAACCTCGAAGTTACAAGTCGATTCGCTCAACTATCAGGGGAGAGTAAATGCGGCGACTGTAGCGGCACTCACCACCGATGCGAAGTCAGCGTCGCGAAATTGGCGTTAAATTCGAACGTTTGAATCAGTTATTTTCTTTCGGGCCCTTTTCAGCCCTGAACCGTGGAAGCGCCGAGATTCGGGTTTCATTTTTAACGCGGCAGCTTATACCCCCCGAGCGTTACCGACCACAGCCGGTGGTGGTCGGTAAGTTATCCTCCGCCGAGGTTGACGCGTCACCAATGCACACGTAAAAAATTTTTCGCGAATTTTCGCGAATTTTCCGCAACGGTAAACCTTCGTCTCCGCGTCCTCCGTCCGACGAGCCTACTCTCGCCCGCACCTGTCGGCCCGTTCTCGAGCTATACGGCGACAAAGAAACTTTGATTTTGCACTAATTTGACGTCATCGAAAAAGTTACGGCCAACTGGGAATAAAGGTATATCGCCTTCTCGAATTTTCCGGGAGCCCATCGAGCCTTCGGCCCCGCTCGGCTCGGCTCGGCTCGGCTCGGCTCGAGGTCGAGGTCTTCGGTAGCGACGATGGTGGCGGGGAGGCGCGCGATTGGTCTGTCATCGCCAACCACCCCCCACTCCCCCACCCTTTAAAATTAATGGAAAATTTAAACCTAAACGTAGAATCGGATTCGTAACCTCGAAGTTACAAGTCGATTCGCTCAACTATCAGGGGGGAGTAAATGCGGCGACTGAAGCGGCACTCACCACCGATGCGAAGTCAGCGTCGCGAAATTGGCGTTAAATTCGAACGTTTGAATCAGTTATTTTCTTTCGGGCCCTTTTCAGCCCTGAACCGTGGAAGCGCCGAGATTCGGGTTTCATTTTTAACGCGGCAGCTTATACCCCCCGAGCGTTACCGACCACTGCCGGTGGTGGTCGGTAACTTATCCTCCGCCGAGGTCGACGCGTCACCGATGCACACGTAAAAAATTTTTCGCGAATTTTCGCGAATTGTTTGCGCGGTAAACCTTCGTCTCCGCGTCCTCCGTCCGACGAGCCTACTCTCGCCCGCACCCGTCGACCCGTTCTCGAGCTATACGGCGACAAAGAAATCGCAAAATTTCACTAATTTGACGTCACCGAAAAAGTTACGGCCAACTGGGAACTAAAGGTATATCGCCTTTCCGAATTTTCCGGGATCCCGTCGGGCCTGCGGCCCCGCCCGTCTGGGCTCGGCTCGGCTCGAGGTCGAGGTCGTCTGTAGCGACGATAGTGGCGGAGAGGCGCGCGATTGGTATGTCATCGCCAACCCCCCCCACCCCCCTCCCTTTAAAATTAATGGAAAATGTAAACCTAAACGTAGAATCGGATTCGTAACCTCGAAGTTACAAGTCGATTCGCTCAACTATCAGGGGAGAGTAAATGCGGCGACTGTAGCGGCACTCACCACCGATGCGAAGTCAGCGTCGCGAAATTGGCGTTAAATTCGAACGTTTGAATCAGTTATTTTCTTTCGGGCCCTTTTCAGCCCTGAACCGTGGATGCGCCGAGATTCGGGTTTCATTTTTAACGCGGCAGCTTATACCCTCCGAGCGTTACCGACCACTGCCGTTGGTGGTCGGTAATTTATCCTCCGCCGAGGTCGACGCGCGTTACCGATGCACACGTAAAAAATTTTTCGCGAATTGTCGCGAATTTTTCGCGCGGTAAACCTTCGTCTCCGCGTCCTCCGTCCGACGAGCCTACTCTCGCCCGCACCCGTCGACCCGTTCTCGATCTATACGGCGACAAAGAAACTTTGATTTTGCACTAATTTGACGTCATCGAAAAAGTTACGGCCAACTGGGAATTAAAGGTATATCGCCTTCCCGAATTTTCCGGGAGTCCATCGGGCCTTCGGCCCCGCCCGGCTGGGCTCGGCTCGGCTCGAGGTCGAGGTCGTCTGTAGCGACGATGTTGGCGGAGAGGCGCGCGATTGGTCTGTCATCGCCAACCACCACCCACCCCCCTCCCTTTAAAATTAATGGAAAATGTAAACCTAAACGTAGAATCGGATTCGTAACCTCGAAGTTACAAGTCGATACGATCAACTATCAGGGGGGAGTAAATGCGGCGACTGAAGCGGCACTCACCACCGATGCGAAGTCAGCGTCGCGAAATTGGCGTTAAATTCGAACGTTTGAATCAGTTATTTTCTTTCGGGCCCTTTTCAGCCCTGAACCGTGGAAGCGCCGAGATTCGGGTTTCATTTTTAACGCGGCAGCTTATACCCCCCGAGCGTTACCGACCACTGCCGGTGGTGGTCGGTAACTTATCCTCCGCCGAGGTCGACGCGTCACCGATGCACACGTAAAAAATTTTTCGCGAATTTTCGCGAATTTTTCGCGCGATAAACCTTCGTCTCCGCGTCCTCCGTCCGACGAGCCTACTCTCGCCCGCACCTGTCGACCCGTTCTCGAGCTATACGGCGACAAAGAAACATTGATTTTGCACTCATTTGACGTCATCGAAAAAGTTACGGCCAACTGGGAATTAAAGGTATATCGCCTTCCCGAATTTTCCGGGAGCCCATCGGGCCTTCGGCCCCGCTCGGCTGGGCTCGGCTCGGCTCGAGGTCGAGGTCGTCTGTCGCGACGATGGTGGCGGAGAGGCGCGCGATTGGTCTGTCATCGCCAACCACCCCCACCCCCCCCCATCCTTTAAAATTAATGGAAAATGTAAACCTAAACGTAGAATCGGATTCGTAACCTCGAAGTTACAAGTCGATTCGCTCAACTATCAGGGGAGAGTAAACGCGGCGACTGTGGCGGCACTCGCCACCGATGCGAAGTCAGCGTCGCGAAATTGGCGTTAAATTCGAACGTTTGAATCAGTTATTTTCTTTCGGGCCCTTTTCAGCCCTGAACCGTGGAAGCGCTGAGATTCGGGTTTCATTTTTAACGCGGCAGCTTATACCCCCCGAGCGTTACCGACCACAGCCGGTGGTGGTCGGTAAGTTATCCTCCGCCGAGGTTGACGCGTCACCGATGCACACGTAAAAAATTTTTCGCGAATTTTCGCGAATTTTCCGCGCGGTAAACCTTCGTCTCCGCGTCCTTCGTCCGACGAGCCTACTCTCGCCCGCACCTGTCGACCCGTTCTCGAGCTATACGGCGACAAAGAAATTTTGATTTTGCACTAATTTGACGTCATCAAAAAAGTTACGGCCAACTGGGAATTAAAAGTATATCGCCTTCCCGAATTTTCCGGGAGCCCATCGGGCCTTCGGCCCCGCACGGCTGGGCTCGGCTCGGCTCGAGGTCGAGGTCGTCTGTAGCGACGATGTTGGCGGAGAGGCGCGCGATTGGTCTGTCATCGCCAACCACCCCCCCACCCCCCTCCCTTTAAAATTAATGGAAAATGTAAACCTAAACGTAGAATCGGATTCGTAACCTCGAAGTTACAAGTCGATTCACTCAACTATCAGGGGGGAGTAAATGCGGCGACTGAAGCGGCACTCACCACCGATGCGAAGTCAGCGTCGCGAAATTGGCGTTAAATTCGAACGTTTGAATCAGTTATTTTCTTTCGGGCCCTTTCCAGCCCTGAACCGTGGAAGCGCCGAGATTCGGGTTTCATTTTTAACGCGGCAGCTTATACCCCCCGAGCGTTACCGACCACTGCCGGTGGTGGTCGGTAACTTATCCTCCGCCGAGGTCGACGCGTCACCGATGCACACGTAAAAAATTTTTCGCGAATTTTCGCTAATTGTTCGCGCGGTAAACCTTCGTCTCCGCGTCCTCCGTCCGACGAGCCTACTCTCGCCCGTACCCGTCGACCCGTTCTCGAGCTATACGGCGACAAAGAAACATTGATTTTGCACTCATTTGACGTCATCGAAAAAGTTACGGCCAACTGGGAATTAAAGGTATATCGCCTTCCCGAATTTTCCGGGAGCCCATCGGGCCTTCGGCCCCGCTCGGCTGGGCTCGGCTCGGCTCGAGGTCGAGGTCGTCTGTCGCGACGATGGTGGCGGAGAGGCGCGCGATTGGTCTGTCATCGCCAACCACCCCCACCCCCCCCCATCCTTTAAAATTAATGGAAAATGTAAACCTAAACGTAGAATCGGATTCGTAACCTCGAAGTTACAAGTCGATTCGCTCAACTATCAGGGGAGAGTAAACGCGGCGACTGTGGCGGCACTCGCCACCGATGCGAAGTCAGCGTCGCGAAATTGGCGTTAAATTCGAACGTTTGAATCAGTTATTTTCTTTCGGGCCCTTTTCAGCCCTGAACCGTGGAAGCGCTGAGATTCGGGTTTCATTTTTAACGCGGCAGCTTATACCCCCCGAGCGTTACCGACCACAGCCGGTGGTGGTCGGTAAGTTATCCTCCGCCGAGGTTGACGCGTCACCGATGCACACGTAAAAAATTTTTCGCGAATTTTCGCGAATTTTCCGCTCGGTAAACCTTCGTCTCCGCGTCCTTCGTCCGACGAGCCTACTCTCGCCCGCACCTGTCGACCCGTTCTCGAGCTATACGGCGACAAAGAAATTTTGATTTTGCACTAATTTGACGTCATCAAAAAAGTTACGGCCAACTGGGAATTAAAGGTATATCGCCTTCCCGAATTTTCCGGGAGCCCATCGGGCCTTCGGCCCGGCTCGGCTCGGCTCGGCTCGGCTCGGCTCGAGGTCGAGGTCTTCGGTAGCGACGATGGTGGCGGGGAGGCGCGCGATTGGTCTGTCATCGCCAACCACCACCCACCCCCCCACCCTTTAAAATTAATGGAAAATGTAAACCTAAACGTAGAATCGGATTCGTAACCTCGAAGTTACAAGTCGATTCGCTCAACTATCAGGGGGGAGTAAATGCGGCGACTGAAGCGGCACTCACCACCGATGCGAAGTCAGCGTCGCGAAATTGGCGTTAAATTCGAACGTTTGAATCAGTTATTTTCTTTCGGGCCCTTTCCAGCCCTGAACCGTGGAAGCGCCGAGATTCGGGTTTCATTTTTAACGCGGCAGCTTATACCCCCCGAGCGTTACCGACCACTGCCGGTGGTGGTCGGTAACTTATCCTCCGCCGAGGTCGACGCGTCACCGATGCACACGTAAAAAATTTTTCGCGAATTTTCGCTAATTGTTCGCGCGGTAAACCTTCGTCTCCGCGTCCTCCGTCCGACGAGCCTACTCTCGCCCGTACCCGTCGACCCGTTCTCGAGCTATACGGCCACAAAGAAATCGCAAAATTTCACTAATTTGACGTCACCGAAAAAGTTACGGCCAACTGGCAACTAAAGGTATATCGCCTTTCCGAATTTTCCGGGATCCCGTGGGGCCTGCGGCCCCGTCCGTCTGGGCTCGGCTCGGCTCGAGGTCGAGGTCGTCTGTAGCGACGATAGTGGCGGAGAGGCGCGCGATTGGTATGTCATCGCCAACCCCCCCCACCCCCCTCCCTTTAAAATTAATGGAAAATGTAAACCTAAACGTAGAATCGGATTCGTAAGCTCGAAGTTACAAGTCGATTCGCTCAACTATCAGGGGAGAGTAAATGCGGCGACTGTAGCGGCACTCACCACCGATGCGAAGTCAGCGTCGCGAAATTGGCGTTAAATTCGAACGTTTGAATCAGTTATTTTCTTTCGGGCCCTTTTCAGCCCTGAACCGTGGAAGCGCCGAGATTCGGGTTTCATTTTTAACGCGGCAGCTTATACCCCCCGAGCGTTACCGACCACAGCCGGTGGTGGTCGGTAAGTTATCCTCCGCCGAGGTTGACGCGTCACCAATGCACACGTAAAAAATTTTTCGCGAATTTTCGCGAATTTGCCGCAACGGTAAACCTTCGTCTCCGCGTCCTCCGTCCGACGAGCCTACTCTCGCCCGCACCTGTCGGCCCGTTCTCGAGCTATACGGCGACAAAGAAACTTTGATTTTGCACTAATTTGACGTCATCGAAAAAGTTACGGCCAACTGGGAATAAAGGTATATCGCCTTCTCGAATTTTCCGGGAGCCCATCGAGCCTTCGGCCCCGCTCGGCTCGGCTCGGCTCGGCTCGGCTCGGCTCGAGGTCGAGGTCTTCGGTAGCGACGATGGTGGCGGGGAGGCGCGCGATTGGTCTGTCATCGCCAACCACCCCCCACTCCCCCACCCTTTAAAATTAATGGAAAATGTAAACCTAAACGTAGAATCGGATTCGTAACCTCGAAGTTACAAGTCGATGCGCTCAACTATCAGGGGGGAGTAAATGCGGCGACTGAAGCGGCACTCACCACCGATGCGAAGTCAGCGTCGCGAAATTGGCGTTAAATTCGAACGTTTGAATCAGTTATTTTCTTTCGGGCCCTTTTCAGCCCTGAACCGTGGAAGCGCCGAGATTCGGGTTTCATTTTTACCGCGGCAGCTTATACCCCCCGAGCGTTACCGACCACTGCCGGTGGTGGTCGGTAACTTATCCTCCGCCGAGGTCGACGCGTCACCGATGCACACGTAAAAAATTTTTCGCGAATTTTCGCGAATTGTTTGCGCGGTAAACCTTCATCTCCGCGTCCTCCGTCCGACGAGCCTACTCTCGCCCGCACCCGTCGACCCGTTCTCGAGCTATACGGCGACAAAGAAATCGCAAAATTTCACTAATTTGACGTCACCGAAAAAGTTACGGCCAACTGGGAACTAAAGGTATATCGCCTTTCCGAATTTTCCGGGATCCCGTCGGGCCAGCGGCCCCGCCCGTCTGGGCTCGGCTCGGCTCGAGGTCGAGGTCGTCTGTAGCGACGATAGTGGCGGAGAGGCGCGCGATTGGTATGTCATCGCCAACCCCCCCCCCCACCCCCCTCCCTTTAAAATTAATGTAAAATGTAAACCTAAACGTAGAATCGGATTCGTAACCTCGAAGTTACAAGTCGATTCGCTCAACTATCAGGGGGGAGTAAATGCGGCGACTGAAGCGGCACTCACCACCGATGCGAAGTCAGCGTCGCGAAATTGGCGTTAAATTCGAACGTTTGAATCAGTTATTTTCTTTCGGGCCCTTTTCAGCCCTGAACCGTGGAAGCGCCGAGATTCGGGTTTCATTTTTAACGCGGCAGCTTATACCCCCCGAGCGTTACCGACCACTGCCGGTGGTGGTCGGTAACTTATCCTCCGCCGAGGTCGACGCGTCACCGATGCACACGTAAAAAATTTTTCGCGAATTTTCGCGGATTGTTCGCGCGGTAAACCTTCGTCTCCGCGTCCTCCGTCCGACGAGCCTACTCTCGCCCGTACCCGTCGACCCGTTCTCGAGCTATACGGCGACAAAGAAATCGCAAAATTTCAATAATTTGACGTCACCGAAAAAGTTACGGCCAACTGGGAACTAAAGGTATATCGCCTTTCCGAATTTTCCGGGATCCCGTGGGGCCTGCGGCCCCGCCCGTCTGGACTCGGCTCGGCTCGAGGTCGAGGTCGTCTGTAGCGACGATAGTGGCGGAGAGGCGCGCGATTGGTATGTCATCGCCACCCCCCCCCCCACCCCCCTCCCTTTAAAATTAATGGAAAATGTAAACCTAAACGTAGAATCGGATTCGTAACCTCGAAGTTACAAGTCGATTCGCTCAACTATCAGGGGAGAGTAAATGCGGCGACTGTAGCGGCACTCACCACCGATGCGAAGTCAGCGTCGCGAAATTGGCGTTAAATTCGAACGTTTGAATCAGTTATTTTCTTTCGGGCCCTTTTCAGCCCTGAACCGTGGAAGCGCCGAGATTCGGGTTTCATTTTTAACGCGGCAGCTTATACCCCCCGAGCGTTACCGACCACAGCCGGTGGTGGTCGGTAAGTTATCCTCCGCCGAGGTTGACGCGTCACCAATGCACACGTAAAAAATTTTTCGCGAATTTTCGCGAATTTTCCGCAACGGTAAACCTTCGTCTCCGCGTCCTCCGTCCGACGAGCCTACTCTCGCCCGCACCTGTCGGCCCGTTCTCGAGCTATACGGCGACAAAGAAACTTTGATTTTGCACTAATTTGACGTCATCGAAAAAGTTACGGCCAACTGGGAATAAAGGTATATCGCCTTCTCGAATTTTCCGGGAGCCCATCGAGCCTTCGGCCCCGCTCGGCTCGGCTCGGCTCGGCTCGGCTCGGCTCGAGGTCGAGGTCTTCGGTAGCGACGATGGTGGCGGGGAGGCGCGCGATTGGTCTGTCATCGCCAACCACCCCCCACTCCCCCACCCTTTAAAATTAATGGAAAATGTAAACCTAAACGTAGAATCGGATTCGTAACCTCGAAGTTACAAGTCGATGCGCTCAACTATCAGGGGGGAGTAAATGCGGCGACTGAAGCGGCACTCACCACCGATGCGAAGTCAGCGTCGCGAAATTGGCGTTAAATTCGAACGTTTGAATCAGTTATTTTCTTTCGGGCCCTTTTCAGCCCTGAACCGTGGAAGCGCCGAGATTCGGGTTTCATTTTTAACGCGGCAGCTTATACCCCCCGAGCGTTACCGACCACTGCCGGTGGTGGTCGGTAACTTATCCTCCGCCGAGGTCGACGCGTCACCGATGCACACGTAAAAAATTTTTCGCGAATTTTCGCGAATTGTTTGCGCGGTAAACCTTCGTCTCCGCGTCCTCCGTCCGACGAGCCTACTCTCGCCCGCACCCGTCGACCCGTTCTCGAGCTATACGGCGACAAAGAAATCGCAAAATTTCACTAATTTGACGTCACCGAAAAAGTTACGGCCAACTGGGAACTAAAGGTATATCGCCTTTCCGAATTTTCCGGGATCCCGTCGGGCCTGCGGCCCCGCCCGTCTGGGCTCGGCTCGGCTCGAGGTCGAGGTCGTCTGTAGCGACGATAGTGGCGGAGAGGCGCGCGATTGGTATGTCATCGCCAACCCCCCCCCCCCACCCCCCTCCCTTTAAAATTAATGGAAAATGTAAACCTAAACGTAGTATCGGATTCGTAACCTCGAAGTTACAAGTCGATTCGCTCAACTATCAGGGGAGAGTAAACGCGGCGACTGTGGCGGCACTCGCCACCGATGCGAAGTCAGCGTCGCGAAGTTGGCGTTAAATTCGAACGTTTGAATCAGTTATTTTCTTTCGGGCCCTTTTCAGCCCTGAACCGTGGAAGCGCCGAAATTCGTGTTTCATTTTTAACGCGGCAGCTTATACCCCCCGAGCGTTACCGACCACTGCCGGTGGTGGTCGGTAAGTTATCCTCCGCCGAGGTCGACGCGTCACCGATGCACACGTAAAAAATTTTTCGCGAATTTTCGCGAATTGTTTGCGCGGTAAACCTTCGTCTCCGCGTCCTCCGTCCGACGAGCCTACTCTCGCCCGCACCCGTCGACCCGTTCTCGAGCTATACGGCGACAAAGAAATCGCAAAATTTCACTAATTTGACGTCACCGAAAAAGTTACGGCCAACTGGGAACTAAAGGTATATCGCCTTTCCGAATTTTCCGGGATCCCGTCGGGCCTGCGGCCCCGCCCGTCTGGCCTCGGCTCGGCTCGAGGTCGAGGTCGTCTGTAGCGACGATAGTGGCGGAGAGGCGCGCGATTGGTATGTCATCGCCATCCTCCCCCCAAACCCCCCTCCCTTTAAAATGAATGGAACATGTAAACCTAAACGTAGAATCGGATTCGTAAGCTCGAAGTTACAAGTCGATTCTCTCAACTATCAAGGTAGAGTAAACGCGGCGACTGTGGCGGCACTCGCCACCGATGCGAAGTCAGCGTCGCGAAGTTGGCGTTAAATTCGAACGTTTGAATCAGTTATTTTCTTTCGGGCCCTTTTCAGCCATGAACCGTGGAAGCGCCGAAATTCGGGTTTCATTTTTAACGCGGCAGCTTATACCCCCCGAGCGTTACCGACCACTGCCGGTGGTGGTCGGTAAGTTATCCTCCGCCGAGGTCGACGCGCGTTACCGATGCACACGTAAAAAATTTTTCGCGAATTTTCGCAAATTGTTCGCGCGGTAAACCTTCGTCTCCGCGTCCTCCGTCCGACGAGCCTACTCTCGCCCGCAACCGTCGACCAGTTCTCGAGCTATACGGCGACAAAGAAACTTTGATTTTGCACTAATTTGACGTCATCGAAAAAGTTACGGCCAACTGGGAATTAAAGGTATATCGCCTTCCCGAATTTTCCGGGAGCCCATCGGGCCTTCGGCCCCGCTCGGCTCGGCTCGGCTCGGCTCGGCTCGGCTCGGCTCGAGGTCGAGGTCTTCGGTAGCGACGATGGTGGCGGGGAGGCGCGCGATTGGTCTGTCATCGCCAACCCCCCCCAGCCCCTCCCTTTAAAATTAATGAAAAATGTAAACCTAAACGTAGAATCGGATTCGTAACCTCGAAGTTACAAGTCGATTCGCTCAACTATCAGGGGAGAGTAAACGCGGCGACTGTGGCGGCACTCGCCACCGATGCGAAGTCAGCGTCGCGAAGTTGGCGTTAAATTCGAACGTTTGAATCAGTTATTTTCTTTCGGGCCCTTTTCAGCCCTGAACCGTGGAAGCGCCGAAATTCGTGTTTCATTTTTAACGCGGCAGCTTATACCCCCCGAGCGTTACCGACCACTGCCGGTGGTGGTCGGTAAGTTATCCTCCGCCGAGGTTGACGCGTCACCGATGCACACGTAAAAAATTTTTCGCGAATTTTCGCGAATTTTCCGCTCGGTAAACCTTCGTCTCCGCGTCCTTCGTCCGACGAGCCTACTCTCGCCCGCACCTGTCGACCCGTTCTCGAGCTATACGGCGACAAAGAAATTTTGATTTTGCACTAATTTGACGTCATCAAAAAAGTTACGGCCAACTGGGAATTAAAGGTATATCGCCTTCCCGAATTTTCCGGGAGCCCATCGGGCCTTCGGCCCGGCTCGGCTCAGCTCGGCTCGGCTCGGCTCGAGGTCGAGGTCTTCGGTAGCGACGATGGTGGCGGGGAGGCGCGCGATTGGTCTGTCATCGCCAACCACCACCCACCCCCCCACCCTTTAAAATTAATGGAAAATGTAAACCTAAACGTAGAATCGGATTCGTAACCTCGAAGTTACAAGTCGATTCGCTCAACTATCAGGGGGGAGTAAATGCGGCGACTGAAGCGGCACTCACCACCGATGCGAAGTCAGCGTCGCGAAATTGGCGTTAAATTCGAACGTTTGAATCAGTTATTTTCTTTCGGGCCCTTTCCAGCCCTGAACCGTGGAAGCGCCGAGATTCGGGTTTCATTTTTAACGCGGCAGCTTATACCCCCCGAGCGTTACCGACCACTGCCGGTGGTGGTCGGTAACTTATCCTCCGCCGAGGTCGACGCGTCACCGATGCACACGTAAAAAATTTTTCGCGAATTTTCGCGGATTGTTCGCGCGGTAATCCTTCGTCTCCGCGTCCTCCGTCCGACGAGCCTACTCTCGCCCGTACCCGTCGACCCGTTCTCGAGCTATACGGCGACAAAGAAATCGCAAAATTTCAATAATTTGACGTCACCGAAAAAGTTACGGCCAACTGGGAACTAAAGGTATATCGCCTTTCCGAATTTTCCGGGATCCCGTGGGGCCTGCGGCCCCGCCCGTCTGGGCTCGGCTCGGCTCGAGGTCGAGGTCGTCTGTAGCGACGATAGTGGCGGAGAGGCGCGCGATTGGTATGTCATCGCCAACCCCCCCCACCCCCCTCCCTTTAAAATTAATGGAAAATGTAAACCTAAACGTAGAATCGGATTCGTAACCTCGAAGTTACAAGTCGATTCGCTCAACTATCAGGGGAGAGTAAATGCGGCGACTGTAGCGGCACTCACCACCGATGCGAAGTCAGCGTCGCGAAGTTGGCGTTAAATTCGAACGTTTGAATCAGTTATTTTCTTTCGGGCCCTTTTCAGCCATGAACCGTGGAAGCGCCGAAATTCGGGTTTCATTTTTAACGCGGCAGCTTATACCCCCCGAGCGTTACCGACCACTGCCGGTGGTGGTCGGTAAGTTATCCTCCGCCGAGGTCGACGCGCGTTAACGATGCACACGTAAAAAATTTTTCGCGAATTTTCGCAAATTGTTCGCGCGGTAAACCTTCGTCTCCGCGTCCTCCGTCCGACGAGCCTACTCTCGCCCGCAACCGTCGACCAGTTCTCGAGCTATACGGCGACAAAGAAACTTTGATTTTGCACTAATTTGACGTCATCGAAAAAGTTACGGCCAACTGGGAATTAAAGGTATATCGCCTTCCCGAATTTTCCGGGAGCCCATCGGGCCTTCGGCCCCGCTCGGCTCGGCTCGGCTCGGCTCGGCTCGGCTCGGCTCGAGGTCGAGGTCTTCGGTAGCGACGATGGTGGCGGGGAGGCGCGCGATTGGTCTGTCATCGCCAACCCCCCCCAGCCCCTCCCTTTAAAATTAATGAAAAATGTAAACCTAAACGTAGAATCGGATTCGTAACCTCGAAGTTACAAGTCGATTCGCTCAACTATCAGGGGAGAGTAAACGCGGCGACTGTGGCGGCACTCGCCACCGATGCGAAGTCAGCGTCGCGAAGTTGGCGTTAAATTCGAACGTTTGAATCAGTTATTTTCTTTCGGGCCCTTTTCAGCCCTGAACCGTGGAAGCGCCGAAATTCGTGTTTCATTTTTAACGCGGCAGCTTATACCCCCCGAGCGTTACCGACCACTGCCGGTGGTGGTCGGTAAGTTATCCTCCGCCGAGGTTGACGCGTCACCGATGCACACGTAAAAAATTTTTCGCGAATTTTCGCGAATTTTCCGCTCGGTAAACCTTCGTCTCCGCGTCCTTCGTCCGACGAGCCTACTCTCGCCCGCACCTGTCGACCCGTTCTCGAGCTATACGGCGACAAAGAAATTTTGATTTTGCACTAATTTGACGTCATCAAAAAAGTTACGGCCAACTGGGAATTAAAGGTATATCGCCTTCCCGAATTTTCCGGGAGCCCATCGGGCCTTCGGCCCGGCTCGGCTCAGCTCGGCTCGGCTCGGCTCGAGGTCGAGGTCTTCGGTAGCGACGATGGTGGCGGGGAGGCGCGCGATTGGTCTGTCATCGCCAACCACCACCCACCCCCCCACCCTTTAAAATTAATGGAAAATGTAAACCTAAACGTAGAATCGGATTCGTAACCTCGAAGTTACAAGTCGATTCGCTCAACTATCAGGGGGGAGTAAATGCGGCGACTGAAGCGGCACTCACCACCGATGCGAAGTCAGCGTCGCGAAATTGGCGTTAAATTCGAACGTTTGAATCAGTTATTTTCTTTCGGGCCCTTTCCAGCCCTGAACCGTGGAAGCGCCGAGATTCGGGTTTCATTTTTAACGCGGCAGCTTATACCCCCCGTGCGTTACCGACCACTGCCGGTGGTGGTCGGTAACTTATCCTCCGCCGAGGTCGACGCGTCACCGATGCACACGTAAAAAATTTTTCGCGAATTTTCGCGGATTGTTCGCGCGGTAAACCTTCGTCTCCGCGTCCTCCGTCCGACGAGCCTACTCTCGCCCGTACCCGTCGACCCGTTCTCGAGCTATACGGCGACAAAGAAATCGCAAAATTTCAATAATTTGACGTCACCGAAAAAGTTACGGCCAACTGGGAACTAAAGGTATATCGCCTTTCCGAATTTTCCGGGATCCCGTGGGGCCTGCGGCCCCGCCCGTCTGGGCTCGGCTCGGCTCGAGGTCGAGGTCGTCTGTAGCGACGATAGTGGCGGAGAGGCGCGCGATTGGTATGTCATCGCCAACCCCCCCCACCCCCCTCCCTTTAAAATTAATGGAAAATGTAAACCTAAACGTAGAATCGGATTCGTAACCTCGAAGTTACAAGTCGATTCGCTCAACTATCAGGGGAGAGTAAATGCGGCGACTGTAGCGGCACTCACCACCGATGCGAAGTCAGCGTCGCGAAATTGGCGTTAAATTCGAACGTTTGAATCAGTTATTTTCTTTCGGGCCCTTTTCAGCCCTGAACCGTGGAAGCGCCGAGATTCGGGTTTCATTTTTAACGCGGCAGCTTATACCCCCCGAGCGTTACCGACCACAGCCGGTGGTGGTCGGTAAGTTATCCTCCGCCGAGGTTGACGCGTCACCAATGCACACGTAAAAAATTTTTCGCGAATTTTCGCGAATTTTCCGCAACGGTAAACCTTCGTCTCCGCGTCCTCCGTCCGACGAGCCTACTCTCGCCCGCACCTGTCGGCCCGTTCTCGAGCTATACGGCGACAAAGAAACTTTGATTTTGCACTAATTTGACGTCATCGAAAAAGTTACGGCCAACTGGGAATAAAGGTATATCGCCTTCTCGAATTTTCCGGGAGCCCATCGAGCCTTCGGCCCCGCTCGGCTCGGCTCGGCTCGGCTCGGCTCGAGGTCGAGGTCTTCGGTAGCGACGATGGTGGCGGGGAGGCGCGCGATTGGTCTGTCATCGCCAACCACCCCCCACTCCCCCACCCTTTAAAATTAATGGCAAATGTAAACCTAAACGTAGAATCGGATTCGTAACCTCGAAGTTACAAGTCGATTCGCTCAACTATCAGGGGGGAGTAAATGCGGCGACTGAAGCGGCACTCACCACCGATGCGAAGTCAGCGTCGCGAAATTGGCGTTAAATTCGAACGTTTGAATCAGTTATTTTCTTTCGGGCCCTTTTCAGCCCTGAACCGTGGAAGCGCCGAGATTCGGGTTTCATTTTTAACGCGGCAGCTTATACCCCCCGAGCGTTACCGACCACTGCCGGTGGTGGTCGGTAACTTATCCTCCGCCGAGGTCGACGCGTCACCGATGCACACGTAAAAAATTTTTCGCGAATTTTCGCGAATTGTTTGCGCGGTAAACCTTCGTCTCCGCGTCCTCCGTCCGACGAGCCTACTCTCGCCCGCACCCGTCGACCCGTTCTCGAGCTATACGGCGACAAAGAAATCGCAAAATTTCACTAATTTGACGTCACCGAAAAAGTTACGGCCAACTGGGAACTAAAGGTATATCGCCTTTCCGAATTTTCCGGGATCCCGTCGGGCCTGCGGCCCCGCCCGTCTGGGCTCGGCTCGGCTCGAGGTCGAGGTCGTCTGTAGCGACGATAGTGGCGGAGAGGCGCGCGATTGGTATGTCATCGCCAACCCCCCCCCCACCCCCCTCCCTTTAAAATTAATGGAAAATGTAAACCTAAACGTAGAATCGGATTCGTAACCTCGAAGTTACAAGTCGATTCGCTCAACTATCAGGGGAGAGTAAATGCGGCGACTGTAGCGGCACTCACCACCGATGCGAAGTCAGCGTCGCGAAATTGGCGTTAAATTCGAACGTTTGAATCAGTTATTTTCTTTCGGGCCCTTTTCAGCCCTGAACCGTGGAAGCGCCGAGATTCGGGTTTCATTTTTAACGCGGCAGCTTATACCCCCCGAGCGTTACCGACCACAGCCGGTGGTGGTCGGTAAGTTATCCTCCGCCGAGGTCGACGCGCGTTACCGATGCACACGTAAAAAATTTTTCGCGAATTTTCGCAAATTGTTCGCGCGGTAAACCTTCGTCTCCGCGTCCTCCGTCCGACGAGCCTACTCTCGCCCGCAACCGTCGACCAGTTCTCGAGCTATACGGCGACAAAGAAACTTTGATTTTGCACTAATTTGACGTCATCGAAAAAGTTACGGCCAACTGGGAATTAAAGGTATATCGCCTTCCCGAATTTTCCGGGAGCCCATCGGGCCTTCGGCCCCGCTCGGCTCGGCTCGGCTCGGCTCGGCTCGGCTCGGCTCGAGGTCGAGGTCTTCGGTAGCGACGATGGTGGCGGGGAGGCGCGCGATTGGTCTGTCATCGCCAACCCCCCCCAGCCCCTCCCTTTAAAATTAATGAAAAATGTAAACCTAAACGTAGAATCGGATTCGTAACCTCGAAGTTACAAGTCGATTCGCTCAACTATCAGGGGAGAGTAAACGCGGCGACTGTGGCGGCACTCGCCACCGATGCGAAGTCAGCGTCGCGAAGTTGGCGTTAAATTCGAACGTTTGAATCAGTTATTTTCTTTCGGGCCCTTTTCAGCCCTGAACCGTGGAAGCGCCGAAATTCGGGTTTCATTGTTAACGCGGCAGCTTATACCCCCCGAGCGTTACCGACCACTGCCGGTGGTGGTCGGTAAGTTATCCTCCGCCGAGGTCGACGCGCGTTACCGATGCACACGTAAAAAATTTTTCGCGAATTGTCGCGAATTTTTCGCGCGGTAAACCTTCGTCTCCGCGTCCTCCGTCCGACGAGCCTACTCTCGCCCGCACCCGTCGACCCGTTCTCGAGCTATACGGCGACAAAGAAACTTTGATTTTGCACTAATTTGACGTCATCGAAAAAGTTACGGCCAACTGGGAATTAAAGGTATATCGCCTTCCCGAATTTTCCGGGAGCCCATCGGGCCTTCGGCCCCGCTCGGCTCGGCTCGGCTCGGCTCGGCTCGAGGTCGAGGTCTTCGGTAGCGACGATGGTGGCGGGGAGGCGCGCGATTGGTCTGTCATCGCCAACCCCCCCCCCAGCCCCTCCCTTTAAAATTAATGGAAAATGTAAACCTAAACGTAGAATCGGATTCGTAACCTCGAAGTTACAAGTCGATTCGCTCAACTATCAGGGGAGTGTAAACGCGGCGACTGTGGCGGCACTCGCCACCGATGCGAAGTCAGCGTCGCGAAATTGGCGTTAAATTCGAACGTTTGAATCAGTTATTTTCTTTCGGGCCCTTTTCAGCCCTGAACCGTGGATGCGCCGAGATTCGGGTTTCATTTTTAACGCGGCAGCTTATACCCTCCGAGCGTTACCGACCACTGCCGTTGGTGGTCGGTAATTTATCCTCCGCCGAGGTCGACGCGCGTTACCGATGCACACGTAAAAAATTTTTCGCGAATTGTCGCGAATTTTTCGCGCGGTAAACCTTCGTCTCCGCGTCCTCCGTCCGACGAGCCTACTCTCGCCCGCACCCGTCGACCCGTTCTCGATCTATACGGCGACAAAGAAACTTTGATTTTGCACTAATTTGACGTCATCGAAAAAGTTACGGCCAACTGGGAATTAAAGGTATATCGCCTTCCCGAATTTTCCGGGAGTCCATCGGGCCTTCGGCCACGCCCGGCTGGGCTCGGCTCGGCTCGAGGTCGAGGTCGTCTGTAGCGACGATGGTGGCGGAGAGGCGCGCGATTGGTCTGTCATCGCCAACCACCCCCCCCCCACCCCCTCCCTTTAAAATTAATGGAAAATGTAAACCTAAACGTAGAATCGGATTCGTAACCTCGAAGTTACAAGTCGATTCGCTCAACTATCAGGGGGGAGTAAATGCGGCGACTGAAGCGGCACTCACCACCGATGCGAAGTCAGCGTCGCGAAATTGGCGTTAAATTGGAACGTTTGAATCAGTTATTTTCTTTCGGGCCCTTTTCAGCCCTGAACCGTGGAAGCGCCGAGATTCGGGTTTCATTTTTAACGCGGCAGCTTATACCCCCCGAGCGTTACCGACCACTGCCGGTGGTGGTCGGTAACTTATCCTCCGCCGAGGTCGACGCGTCACCGATGCACACGTAAAAAATTTTTCGCGAATTTTCGCGGATTGTTCGCGCGGTAAACCTTCGTCTCCGCGTCCTCCGTCCGACGAGCCTACTCTCGCCCGCACCCGTCGACCCGTTCTCGAGCTATACGGCGACAAAGAAACTTTGATTTTGCACTAATTTGACGTCATCGAAAAAGTTACGGCCAACTGGGAATTAAAGGTATATCGCCTTCCCGAATTTTCCGGGAGCCCATCGGGCCTTCGGCCCCGCTCGGCTCGGCTCGGCTCGGCTCGGCTCGAGGTCGAGGTCTTCGGTAGCGACGATGGTGGCGGGGAGGCGCGCGATTGGTCTGTCATCGCCAACCCCCCCCCCAGCCCCTCCCTTTAAAATTAATGGAAAATGTAAACCTAAACGTAGAATCGGATTCGTAACCTCGAAGTTACAAGTCGATTCGCTCAACTATCAGGGGAGAGTAAATGCGGCGACTGTAGCGGCACTCACCACCGATGCGAAGTCAGCGTCGCGAAATTGGCGTTAAATTCGAACGTTTGAATCAGTTATTTTCTTTCGGGCCCTTTTCAGCCCTGAACCGTGGAAGCGCCGAGATTCGGGTTTCATTTTTAACGCGGCAGCTTATACCCCCCGAGCGTTACCGACCACAGCCGGTGGTGGTCGGTAAGTTATCCTCCGCCGAGGTTGACGCGTCACCGATGCACACGTAAAAAATTTTTCGCGAATTGTCGCGAATTTTTCGCGCGGTAAACCTTCGTCTCCGCGTCCTCCGTCCGACGAGCCTACTCTCGCCCGCACCCGTCGACCCGTTCTCGAGCTATACGGCGACAAAGAAACTTTGATTTTGCACTAATTTGACGTCATCGAAAAAGTTACGGCCAACTGGGAATTAAAGGTATATCGCCTTCCCGAATTTTACGGGAGCCCATTGGGCCTTCGGCCCCGCTCGGCTCGAGCCCGAGGTCGTCGGTAGCGACGATGGTGGCGGGGAGGCGCGCGATTGGTCTGTCATCGCCACCCCCCCACCCCCCTCCCTTTAAAATTAATGGAAAATGTAAACCTAAACGTAGAATCGGATTCGTAACCTCGAAGTTACAAGTCGATTCGCTCAACTATCAGGGGAGAGTAAACGCGGCGACTGTGGCGGCACTCGCCACCGATGCGAAGTCAGCGTCGCGAAGTTGGCGTTAAATTCGAACGTTTGAATCAGTTATTTTCTTTCGGGCCTTTTTCAGCCCTGAACCGTGGAAGCGCCGAAATTCGGGTTTCATTTTTAACGCGGCAGCTTATACCCCCCGAGCGTTACCGACCACTGCCGGTGGTGGTCGGTAAGTTATCCTCCGCCGAGGTCGACGCGCGTTACCGATGCACACGCAAAAAATTTTTCGCGAATTTTCGCAAATTGTTCGCGCGGTAAACCTTCGTCTCCGCGTCCTCCGTCCGACGAGCCTACTCTCGCCCGCAACCGTCGACCCGTTCTCGAGCTATACGGCGACAAAGAAACTTTGATTTTGCACTAATTTGACGTCATCGAAAAAGTTACGGCCAACTGGGAATTAAAGGTATATCGCCTTCCCGAATTTTCCGGGAGCCCATCGGGCCTTCGGCCCCGCTCGGCTCGGCTCGGCTCGGCTCGGCTCGAGGTCGAGGTCTTCGGTAGCGACGATGGTGGCGGGGAGGCGCGCGATTGGTCTGTCATCGCCAACCCCCCCCCCCCAGCCCCTCCCTTTAAAATTAATGAAAAATGTAAACCTAAACGTAGAATCGGATTCGTAACCTCGAAGTTACAAGTCGATTCGCTCAACTATCAGGGGAGAGTAAACGCGGCGACTGTGGCGGCACTCGCCACCGATGCGAAGTCAGCGTCGCGAAGTTGGCGTTAAATTCGAACGTTTGAATCAGTTATTTTCTTTCGGGCCCTTTTCAGCCCTGAACCGTGGAAGCGCCGAAATTCGGGTTTCATTTTTAACGCGGCAGCTTATACCCCCCGAGCGTTACCGACCACTGCCGGTGGTGGTCGGTAAGTTATCCTCCGCCGAGGTCGACGCGCGTTACCGATGCACACGTAAAAAATTTTTCGCGAATTGTCGCGAATTTTTCGCGCGGTAAACCTTCGTCTCCGCGTCCTCCGTCCGACGAGCCTACTCTCGCCCGCACCCGTCGACCCGTTCTCGAGCTATACGGCGACAAAGAAACTTTGATTTTGCACTAATTTGACGTCATCGAAAAAGTTACGGCCAACTGGGAATTAAAGGTATATCGCCTTCCCGAATTTTCCGGGAGCCCATCGGGCCTTCGGCCCCGCTCGGCTCGGCTCGGCTCGGCTCGGCTCGAGGTCGAGGTCTTCGGTAGCGACGATGGTGGCGGGGAGGCGCGCGATTGGTCTGTCATCGCCAACCCCCCCCCCAGCCCCTCCCTTTAAAATTAATGGAAAATGTAAACCTAAACGTAGAATCGGATTCGTAACCTCGAAGTTACAAGTCGATTCGCTCAACTATCAGGGGAGAGTAAACGCGGCGACTGTGGCGGCACTCGCCACCGATGCGAAGTCAGCGTCGCGAAATTGGCGTTAAATTCGAACGTTTGAATCAGTTATTTTCTTTCGGGCCCTTTTCAGCCCTGAACCGTGGATGCGCCGAGATTCGGGTTTCATTTTTAACGCGGCAGCTTATACCCTCCGAGCGTTACCGACCACTGCCGTTGGTGGTCGGTAATTTATCCTCCGCCGAGGTCGACGCGCGTTACCGATGCACACGTAAAAAATTTTTCGCGAATTGTCGCGAATTTTTCGCGCGGTAAACCTTCGTCTCCGCGTCCTCCGTCCGACGAGCCTACTCTCGCCCGCACCCGTCGACCCGTTCTCGATCTATACGGCGACAAAGAAACTTTGATTTTGCACTAATTTGACGTCATCGAAAAAGTTACGGCCAACTGGGAATTAAAGGTATATCGCCTTCCCGAATTTTCCGGGAGTCCATCGGGCCTTCGGCCCCGCCCGGCTGGGCTCGGCTCGGCTCGAGGTCGAGGTCGTCTGTAGCGACGATGGTGGCGGAGAGGCGCGCGATTGGTCTGTCATCGCCAACCACCCCCCCCCCGCCCCCCTCCCTTTAAAATTAATGGAAAATGTAAACCTAAACGTAGAATCGGATTCGTAACCTCGAAGTTACAAGTCGATTCGCTCAACTATCAGGGGGGAGTAAATGCGGCGACTGAAGCGGCACTCACCACCGATGCGAAGTCAGCGTCGCGAAATTGGCGTTAAATTGGAACGTTTGAATCAGTTATTTTCTTTCGGGCCCTTTTCAGCCCTGAACCGTGGAAGCGCCGAGATTCGGGTTTCATTTTTAACGCGGCAGCTTATACCCCCCGAGCGTTACCGACCACTGCCGGTGGTGGTCGGTAAGTTATCCTCCGCCGAGGTCGACGCGCGTTACCGATGCACACGCAAAAAATTTTTCGCGAATTTTCGCAAATTGTTCGCGCGGTAAACCTTCGTCTCCGCGTCCTCCGTCCGACGAGCCTACTCTCGCCCGCAACCGTCGACCCGTTCTCGAGCTATACGGCGACAAAGAAACTTTGATTTTGCACTAATTTGACGTCATCGAAAAAGTTACGGCCAACTGGGAATTAAAGGTATATCGCCTTCCCGAATTTTCCGGGAGCCCATCGGGCCTTCGGCCCCGCTCGGCTCGGCTCGGCTCGAGGTCGAGGTCTTCGGTAGCGACGATGGTGGCGGGGAGGCGGGCGATTGGTCTGTCATCGCCATCCTCCCCCCAAACCCCCCTCCCTTTAAAATGAATGGAACATGTAAACCTAAACGTAGAATCGGATTCGTAAGCTCGAAGTTACAAGTCGATTCTCTCAACTATCAAGGTAGAGTAAACGCGGCGACTGTGGCGGCACTCGCCACCGATGCGAAGTCAGCGTCGCGAAGTTGGCGTTAAATTCGAACGTTTGAATCAGTTATTTTCTTTCGGGCCCTTTTCAGCCATGAACCGTGGAAGCGCCGAAATTCGGGTTTCATTTTTAACGCGGCAGCTTATACCCCCCGAGCGTTACCGACCACTGCCGGTGGTGGTCGGTAAGTTATCCTCCGCCGAGGTCGACGCGCGTTACCGATGCACACGTAAAAAATTTTTCGCGAATTTTCGCAAATTGTTCGCGCGGTAAACCTTCGTCTCCGCGTCCTCCGTCCGACGAGCCTACTCTCGCCCGCAACCGTCGACCAGTTCTCGAGCTATACGGCGACAAAGAAACTTTGATTTTGCACTAATTTGACATCATCGAAAAAGTTACGGCCAACTGGGAATTAAAGGTATATCGCCTTCCCGAATTTTCCGGGAGCCCATCGGGCCTTCGGCCCCGCTCGGCTCGGCTCGGCTCGGCTCGGCTCGGCTCGGCTCGAGGTCGAGGTCTTCGGTAGCGACGATGGTGGCGGGGAGGCGCGCGATTGGTCTGTCATCGCCAACCCCCCCCAGCCCCTCCCTTTAAAATTAATGAAAAATGTAAACCTAAACGTAGAATCGGATTCGTAACCTCGAAGTTACAAGTCGATTCGCTCAACTATCAGGGGAGAGTAAACGCGGCGACTGTGGCGGCACTCGCCACCGATGCGAAGTCAGCGTCGCGAAGTTGGCGTTAAATTCGAACGTTTGAATCAGTTATTTTCTTTCGGGCCCTTTTCAGCCCTGAACCGTGGAAGCGCCGAAATTCGTGTTTCATTTTTAACGCGGCAGCTTATACCCCCCGAGCGTTACCGACCACTGCCGGTGGTGGTCGGTAAGTTATCCTCCGCCGAGGTTGACGCGTCACCGATGCACACGTAAAAAATTTTTCGCGAATTTTCGCGAATTTTCCGCTCGGTAAACCTTCGTCTCCGCGTCCTTCGTCCGACGAGCCTACTCTCGCCCGCACCTGTCGACCCGTTCTCGAGCTATACGGCGACAAAGAAATTTTGATTTTGCACTAATTTGACGTCATCAAAAAAGTTACGGCCAACTGGGAATTAAAGGTATATCGCCTTCCCGAATTTTCCGGGAGCCCATCGGGCCTTCGGCCCGGCTCGGCTCGGCTCGGCTCGGCTCGGCTCGAGGTCGAGGTCTTCGGTAGCGACGATGGTGGCGGGGAGGCGCGCGATTGGTCTGTCATCGCCAACCACCACCCACCCCCCCACCCTTTAAAATTAATGGAAAATGTAAACCTAAACGTAGAATCGGATTCGTAACCTCGAAGTTACAAGTCGATTCGCTCAACTATCAGGGGGGAGTAAATGCGGCGACTGAAGCGGCACTCACCACCGATGCGAAGTCAGCGTCGCGAAATTGGCGTTAAATTCGAACGTTTGAATCAGTTATTTTCTTTCGGGCCCTTTCCAGCCCTGAACCGTGGAAGCGCCGAGATTCGGGTTTCATTTTTAACGCGGCAGCTTATACCCCCCGAGCGTTACCGACCACTGCCGGTGGTGGTCGGTAACTTATCCTCCGCCGAGGTCGACGCGTCACCGATGCACACGTAAAAAATTTTTCGCGAATTTTCGCGGATTGTTCGCGCGGTAAACCTTCGTCTCCGCGTCCTCCGTCCGACGAGCCTACTCTCGCCCGTACCCGTCGACCCGTTCTCGAGCTATACGGCGACAAAGAAATCGCAAAATTTCAATAATTTGACGTCACCGAAAAAGTTACGGCCAACTGGGAACTAAAGGTATATCGCCTTTCCGAATTTTCCGGGATCCCGTGGGGCCTGCGGCCCCGCCCGTCTGGGCTCGGCTCGGCTCGAGGTCGAGGTCGTCTGTAGCGACGATAGTGGCGGAGAGGCGCGCGATTGGTATGTCATCGCCAACCCCCCCCACCCCCCTCCCTTTAAAATTAATGGAAAATGTAAACCTAAACGTAGAATCGGATTCGTAACCTCGAAGTTACAAGTCGATTCGCTCAACTATCAGGGGAGAGTAAATGCGGCGACTGTAGCGGCACTCACCACCGATGCGAAGTCAGCGTCGCGAAATTGGCGTTAAATTCGAACGTTTGAATCAGTTATTTTCTTTCGGGCCCTTTTCAGCCCTGAACCGTGGAAGCGCCGAGATTCGGGTTTCATTTTTAACGCGGCAGCTTATACCCCCCGAGCGTTACCGACCACAGCCGGTGGTGGTCGGTAAGTTATCCTCCGCCGAGGTTGACGCGTCACCAATGCAAACGTAAAAAATTTTTCGCGAATTTTCGCGAATTTTCCGCAACGGTAAACCTTCGTCTCCGCGTCCTCCGTCCGACGAGCCTACTCTCGCCCGCACCTGTCGGCCCGTTCTCGAGCTATACGGCGACAAAGAAACTTTGATTTTGCACTAATTTGACGTCATCGAAAAAGTTACGGCCAACTGGGAATAAAGGTATATCGCCTTCTCGAATTTTCCGGGAGCCCATCGAGCCTTCGGCCCCGCTCGGCTCGGCTCGGCTCGGCTCGGCTCGAGGTCGAGGTCTTCGGTAGCGACGATGGTGGCGGGGAGGCGCGCGATTGGTCTGTCATCGCCAACCACCCCCCACTCCCCCACCCTTTAAAATTAATGGCAAATGTAAACCTAAACGTAGAATCGGATTCGTAACCTCGAAGTTACAAGTCGATTCGCTCAACTATCAGGGGGGAGTAAATGCGGCGACTGAAGCGGCACTCACCACCGATGCGAAGTCAGCGTCGCGAAATTGGCGTTAAATTCGAACGTTTGAATCAGTTATTTTCTTTCGGGCCCTTTTCAGCCCTGAACCGTGGAAGCGCCGAGATTCGGGTTTCATTTTTAACGCGGCAGCTTATACCCCCCGAGCGTTACCGACCACTGCCGGTGGTGGTCGGTAACTTATCCTCCGCCGAGGTCGACGCGTCACCGATGCACACGTAAAAAATTTTTCGCGAATTTTCGCGAATTGTTTGCGCGGTAAACCTTCGTCTCCGCGTCCTCCGTCCGACGAGCCTACTCTCGCCCGCACCCGTCGACCCGTTCTCGAGCTATACGGCGACAAAGAAATCGCAAAATTTCACTAATTTGACGTCACCGAAAAAGTTACGGCCAACTGGGAACTAAAGGTATATCGCCTTTCCGAATTTTCCGGGATCCCGTCGGGCCTGCGGCCCCGCCCGTCTGGGCTCGGCTCGGCTCGAGGTCGAGGTCGTCTGTAGCGACGATAGTGGCGGAGAGGCGCGCGATTGGTATGTCATCGCCAACCCCCCCCCACCCCCCTCCCTTTAAAATTAATGGAAAATGTAAACCTAAACGTAGAATCGGATTCGTAACCTCGAAGTTACAAGTCGATTCGCTCAACTATCAGGGGAGAGTAAACGCGGCGACTGTGGCGGCACTCGCCACCGATGCGAAGTCAGCGTCGCGAAATTGGCGTTAAATTCGAACGTTTGAATCAGTTATTTTCTTTCGGGCCCTTTTCAGCCCTGAACCGTGGATGCGCCGAGATTCGGGTTTCATTTTTAACGCGGCAGCTTATACCCTCCGAGCGTTACCGACCACTGCCGTTGGTGGTCGGTAATTTATCCTCCGCCGAGGTCGACGCGCGTTACCGATGCACACGTAAAAAATTTTTCGCGAATTGTTGCGAATTTTTCGCGCGGTAAACCTTCGTCTCCGCGTCCTCCGTCCGACGAGCCTACTCTCGCCCGCACCCGTCGACCCGTTCTCGATCTATACGGCGACAAAGAAACTTTGATTTTGCACTAATTTGACGTCATCGAAAAAGTTACGGCCAACTGGGAATTAAAGGTATATCGCCTTCCCGAATTTTCCGGGAGTCCATCGGGCCTTCGGCCACGCCCGGCTGGGCTCGGCTCGGCTCGAGGTCGAGGTCGTCTGTAGCGACGATGGTGGCGGAGAGGCGCGCGATTGGTCTGTCATCGCCAACCACCCCCCCCCCACCCCCCTCCCTTTAAAATTAATGGAAAATGTAAACCTAAACGTAGAATCGGATTCGTAACCTCGAAGTTACAAGTCGATTCGCTCAACTATCAGGGGGGAGTAAATGCGGCGACTGAAGCGGCACTCACCACCGATGCGAAGTCAGCGTCGCGAAATTGGCGTTAAATTGGAACGTTTGAATCAGTTATTTTCTTTCGGGCCCTTTTCAGCCCTGAACCGTGGAAGCGCCGAGATTCGGGTTTCATTTTTAACGCGGCAGCTTATACCCCCCGAGCGTTACCGACGACTGCCGGTGGTGGTCGGTAACTTATCCTCCGCCGAGGTCGACGCGTCACCGATGCACACGTAAAAAATTTTTCGCGAATTTTCGCGGATTGTTCGCGCGGTAAACCTTCGTCTCCGCGTCCTCCGTCCGACGAGCCTACTCTCGCCCGTACCCGTCGACCCGTTCTCGAGCTATATGGCGACAAAGAAATCGCAAAATTTCAATAATTTGACGTCACCGAAAAAGTTACGGCCAACTGGGAACTAAAGGTATATCGCCTTTCCGAATTTTCCGGGATCCCGTGGGGCCTGCGGCCCCGCCCGTCTGGGCTCGGCTCGGCTCGAGGTCGAGGTCGTCTGTAGCGACGATAGTGGCGGAGAGGCGCGCGATTGGTATGTCATCGCCAACCCCCCCACCCCCCTCCCTTTAAAATTAATGGAAAATGTAAACCTAAACGTAGAATCGGATTCGTAACCTCGAAGTTACAAGTCGATTCGCTCGACTATCAGGGGAGAGTAAATGCGGCGACTGTAGCGGCACTCACCACCGATGCGAAGTCAGCGTCGCGAAATTGGCGTTAAATTCGAACGTTTGAATCAGTTATTTTCTTTCGGGCCCTTTTCAGCCCTGAACCGTGGAAGCGCCGAGATTCGGGTTTCATTTTTAACGCGGCAGCTTATACCCCCCGAGCGTTACCGACCACAGCCGGTGGTGGTCGGTAAGTTATCCTCCGCCGAGGTTGACGCGTCACCGATGCACACGTAAAAAATTTTTCGCGAATTGTCGCGAATTTTTCGCGCGGTAAACCTTCGTCTCCGCGTCCTCCGTCCGACGAGCCTACTCTCGCCCGCACCCGTCGACCCGTTCTCGAGCTATACGGCGACAAAGAAACTTTGATTTTGCACTAATTTGACGTCATCGAAAAAGTTACGGCCAACTGGGAATTAAAGGTATATCGCCTTCCCGAATTTTACGGGAGCCCATTGGGCCTTCGGCCCCGCTCGGCTCGAGCCCGAGGTCGTCGGTAGCGACGATGGTGGCGGGGAGGCGCGCGATTGGTCTGTCATCGCCACCCCCCCACCCCCCTCCCTTTAAAATTAATGGAAAATGTAAACCTAAACGTAGAATCGGATTCGTAACCTCGAAGTTACAAGTCGATTCGCTCAACTATCAGGGGAGAGTAAACGCGGCGACTGTGGCGGCACTCGCCACCGATGCGAAGTCAGCGTCGCGAAATTGGCGTTAAATTGGAACGTTTGAATCAGTTATTTTCTTTCGGGCCCTTTTCAGCCCTGAACCGTGGAAGCGCCGAGATTCGGGTTTCATTTTTAACGCGGCAGCTTATACCCCCCGAGCGTTACCGACCACTGCCGGTGGTGGTCGGTAAGTTATCCTCCGCCGAGGTCGACGCGCGTTACCGATGCACACGCAAAAAATTTTTCGCGAATTTTCGCAAATTGTTCGCGCGGTAAACCTTCGTCTCCGCGTCCTCCGTCCGACGAGCCTACTCTCGCCCGCAACCGTCGACCCGTTCTCGAGCTATACGGCGACAAAGAAACTTTGATTTTGCACTAATTTGACGTCATCGAAAAAGTTACGGCCAACTGGGAATTAAAGGTATATCGCCTTCCCGAATTTTCCGGGAGCCCATCGGGCCTTCGGCCCCGCTCGGCTCGGCTCGGCTCGGCTCGGCTCGAGGTCGAGGTCTTCGGTAGCGACGATGGTGGCGGGGAGGCGCGCGATTGGTCTGTCATCGCCAACCCCCCCCCAGCCCCTCCCTTTAAAATTAATGAAAAATGTAAACCTAAACGTAGAATCGGATTCGTAACCTCGAAGTTACAAGTCGATTCGCTCAACTATCAGGGGAGAGTAAACGCGGCGACTGTGGCGGCACTCGCCACCGATGCGAAGTCAGCGTCGCGAAATTGGCGTTAAATTCGAACGTTTGAATCAGTTATTTTCTTTCGGGCCCTTTTCAGCCCTGAACCGTGGATGCGCCGAGATTCGGGTTTCATTTTTAACGCGGCAGCTTATACCCTCCGAGCGTTACCGACCACTGCCGTTGGTGGTCGGTAATTTATCCTCCGCCGAGGTCGACGCGCGTTACCGATGCACACGTAAAAAATTTTTCGCGAATTGTCGCGAATTTTTCGCGCGGTAAACCTTCGTCTCCGCGTCCTCCGTCCGACGAGCGTACTCTCGCCCGCACCCGTCGACCCGTTCTCGATCTATACGGCGACAAAGAAACTTTGATTTTGCACTAATTTGACGTCATCGAAAAAGTTACGGCCAACTGGGAATTAAAGGTGTATCGCCTTCCCGAATTTTCCGGGAGTCCATCGGGCCTTCGGCCCCGCCCGGCTGGGCTCGGCTCGGCTCGAGGTCGAGGTCGTCTGTAGCGACGATGGTGGCGGAGAGGCGCGCGATTGGTCTGTCATCGCCAACCACCCCCCCCCACCCCCCTCCCTTTAAAATTAATGGAAAATGTAAACCTAAACGTAGAATCGGATTCGTAACCTCGAAGTTACAAGTCGATTCGCTCAACTATCAGGGGGGAGTAAATGCGGCGACTGAAGCGGCACTCACCACCGATGCGAAGTCAGCGTCGCGAAATTGGCGTTAAATTGGAACGTTTGAATCAGTTATTTTCTTTCGGGCCCTTTTCAGCCCTGAACCGTGGAAGCGCCGAGATTCGGGTTTCATTTTTAACGCGGCAGCTTATACCCCCCGAGCGTTACGGACCACTGCCGGTGGTGGTCGGTAACTTATCCTCCGCCGAGGTCGACGCGTCACCGATGCACACGTAAAAAATTTTTCGCGAATTTTCGCGGATTGTTCGCGCGGTAAACCTTCGTCTCCGCGTCCTCCGTCCGACGAGCCTACTCTCGCCCGTACCCGTCGACCCGTTCTCGAGCTATACGGCGACAAAGAAATCGCAAAATTTCAATAATTTGACGTCACCGAAAAAGTTACGGCCAACTGGGAACTAAAGGTATATCGCCTTTCCGAATTTTCCGGGATCCCGTGGGGCCTGCGTTCCCGCCCGTCTGGGCTCGGCTCGGCTCGAGGTCGAGGTCGTCTGTAGCGACGATAGTGGCGGAGAGGCGCGCGATTGGTATGTCATCGCCAACCCCCCCCCACCCCCCTCCCTTTAAAATTAATGGAAAATGTAAACCTAAACGTAGAATCGGATTCGTAACCTCGAAGTTACAAGTCGATTCGCTCAACTATCAGGGGAGAGTAAATGCGGCGACTGTAGCGGCACTCACCACCGATGCGAAGTCAGCGTCGCGAAATTGGCGTTAAATTCGAACGTTTGAATCCCGTTTGATTCCCGAATTTTACGGGAGCCCATTGGGCCTTCGGCCCCGCTCGGCTCGAGCCCGAGGTCGTCGGTAGCGACGATGGTGGCGGGGAGGCGCGCGATTGGTCTGTTATCGCCACCCCCCCCCCACCCCCCTCCCTTTAAAATTAATGGAAAATATAAACCTAAACGTAGAATCGGATTCGTAACCTCGAAGTTACAAGTCGATTCGCTCAACTATCAGGGGAGAGTAAACGCGGCGACTGTGGCGGCACTCGCCACCGATGCGAAGTCAGCGTCGCGAAGTTGGCGTTAAATTCGAACGTTTGAATCAGTTATTTTCTTTCGGGCCTTTTTCAGCCCTGAACCGTGGAAGCGCCGAAATTCGGGTTTCATTTTTAACGCGGCAGCTTATACCCCCCGAGCGTTACCGACCACTGCCGGTGGTGGTCGGTAAGTTATCCTCCGCCGAGGTCGACGCGCGTTACCGATGCACACGTAAAAAATTTTTCGCGAATTTTCGCAAATTGTTCGCGCGGTAAACCTTCGTCTCCGCGTCCTCCGTCCGACGAGCCTACTCTCGCCCGCACCCGTCGACCCGTTCTCGAGCTATACGGCGACAAAGAAACTTTGATTTTGCACTAATTTGACATCATCGAAAAAGTTACGGACAACTGGGAATTAAAGGTATATCGCCTTCCCGAATTTTCCTGGAGCCCATTGGGCCTTCGGCCCCGCTCGGCTCGGCTCGGCTCGGCTCGAGCCCGAGGTCGTCGGTAGCGACGGTGAGGCGCGCGATTGGTCTGTCATCGCCAACCCCCCCCCACCCCCTCCCCCTTTAAAATTAATGGAAAATGTAAACCTAAACGTAGAATCGGATTCGTAACCTCGAAGTTACAAGTCGATTCGCTCAACTATCAGGGGAGAGTAAATGCGGCGACTGTAGCGGCACTCACCACCGATGCGAAGTCAGCGTCGCGAAATTGGCGTTAAATTCGAACGTTTGAATCAGTTATTTTCTTTCGGGCCCTTTTCAGCCCTGAACCGTGGAAGCGCCGAGATTCGGGATTCATTTTTAACCTGGCAGCTTATACCCCCGAGCGTTACCGACCACAGCCGGTGGTGGTCGATAAGTTATCCTCCGCCGAGGTTGACGCGTCACCGATGCACACGTAAAAAATTTTTCGCGAATTTTTCGCACGGTAAACCTTCGTCTCCGCGTCCTCCGTCCGACGAGCCTACTCTCGCCCGCACCTGTCGACCCGTTCTCGAGCTATACGGCGACAAAGAAACTTTGATTTTGCACTAATTTGACGTCATCGAAAAAGTTACGGCCAACTGGGAATTAAAGGTATATCGCCTTCCCGAATTTTACGGGAGCCCATTGGGACTTCGGCCCCGCTTGGCTCGTCTCGGCTCGGCTCGAGCCCGAGGTCGTCGGTAGCGACGATGGTGGCAGGGAGGCGCGCGATTGGTCTGTCATCGCCAACCCCCCCCACCCCCCTCCCTTTAAAATTAATGGAAAATGTAAACCTAAACGTAGAATCGGATTCGTAACCTCGAAGTTACAAGTCGATTCGCTCAACTATCAGGGGAGAGTAAACGCGGCGACTGTGGCGGCACTCGCCACCGATGCGAAGTCAGCGTCGCGAAGTTGGCGTTAAATTCGAACGTTTGAATCAGTTATTTTCTTTCGGGCCTTTTTCAGCCCTGAACCGTGGAAGCGCCGAAATTCGGGTTTCATTTTTAACGCGGCAGCTTATACCCCCCGAGCGTTACCGACCACTGCCGGTGGTGGTCGGTAAGTTATCCTCCGCCGAGGTCGACGCGCGTTACCGATGCACACGTAAAAAATTTTTCGCGAATTTTCGCAAATTGTTCGCGCGGTAAACCTTCGTCTCCGCGTCCTCCGTCCGACGAGCCTACTCTCGCCCGCACCCGTCGACCCGTTCTCGAGCTATACGGCGACAAAGAAACTTTAGTTTTGCACTAATTTGACGTCATCGAAAAAGTTACGGCCAACTGGGAATTAAAGGTATATCGCCTTCCCGAATTTTCCGGGAGCCCATTGGGCCTTCGGCCCCGCTCGGCTCGGCTCGGCTCGGCTCGAGGTCGAGGTCTTCGGTAGCGACGATGGTGGCGGGGAGGCGCGCGATTGGTCTGTCATCGCCAACCCCCCCCCACCCCCCTCCCTTTAAAATAATGGAAAATATAAACCTAAACGTAGAATCGGATTCGTAACCTCGAAGTTACAAGTCGATTCGCTCAACTATCAGGGGAGAGTAAACGCGGCGACTGTGGCGGCACTCGCCACCGATGCGAAGTCAGCGTCGCGAAATTGGCGTTAAATTCGAACGTTTGAATCAGTTATTTTCTTTCGGGCCCTTTTCAGCCCTGAACCGTGGATGCGCCGAGATTCGGGTTTCATTTTTAACGCGGCAGCTTATACCCTCCGAGCGTTACCGACCACTGCCGTTGGTGGTCGGTAATTTATCCTCCGCCGAGGTCGACGCGCGTTACCGATGCACACGTAAAAAATTTTTCGCGAATTGTCGCGAATTTTTCGCGCGGTAAACCTTCGTCTCCGCGTCCTCCGTCCGACGAGCGTACTCTCGCCCGCACCCGTCGACCCGTTCTCGATCTATACGGCGACAAAGAAACTTTGATTTTGCACTAATTTGACGTCATCGAAAAAGTTACGGCCAACTGGGAATTAAAGGTGTATCGCCTTCCCGAATTTTCCGGGAGTCCATCGGGCCTTCGGCCCCGCCCGGCTGGGCTCGGCTCGGCTCGAGGTCGAGGTCGTCTGTAGCGACGATGGTGGCGGAGAGGCGCGCGATTGGTCTGTCATCGCCAACCACCCCCCCCCCCACCCCCCTCCCTTTAAAATTAATGGAAAATGTAAACCTAAACGTAGAATCGGATTCGTAACCTCGAAGTTACAAGTCGATTCGCTCAACTATCAGGGGGGAGTAAATGCGGCGACTGAAGCGGCACTCACCACCGATGCGAAGTCAGCGTCGCGATATTGGCGTTAAATTGGAACGTTTGAATCAGTTATTTTCTTTCGGGCCCTTTTCAGCCCTGAACCGTGGAAGCGCCGAGATTCGGGTTTCATTTTTAACGCGGCAGCTTATACCCCCCGAGCGTTACGGACCACTGCCGGTGGTGGTCGGTAACTTATCCTCCGCCGAGGTCGACGCGTCACCGATGCACACGTAAAAAATTTTTCGCGAATTTTCGCGGATTGTTCGCGCGGTAAACCTTCGTCTCCGCGTCCTCCGTCCGACGAGCCTACTCTCGCCCGTACCCGTCGACCCGTTCTCGAGCTATACGGCGACAAAGAAATCGCAAAATTTCAATAATTTGACGTCACCGAAAAAGTTACGGCCAACTGGGAACTAAAGGTATATCGCCTTTCCGAATTTTCCGGGATCCCGTGGGGCCTGCGTTCCCGCCCGTCTGGGCTCGGCTCGGCTCGAGGTCGAGGTCGTCTGTAGCGACGATAGTGGCGGAGAGGCGCGCGATTGGTATGTCATCGCCAACCCCCCCCCCACCCCCCTCCCTTTAAAATTAATGGAAAATGTAAACCTAAACGTAGAATCGGATTCGTAACCTCGAAGTTACAAGTCGATTCGCTCAACTATCAGGGGAGAGTAAATGCGGCGACTGTAGCGGCACTCACCACCGATGCGAAGTCAGCGTCGCGAAATTGGCGTTAAATTCGAACGTTTGAATCAGTTATTTTCTTTCGGGCCCTTTTCAGCCCTGAACCGTGGAAGCGCCGAGATTCGGGTTTCATTTTTAACGCGGCAGCTTATACCCCCCGAGCGTTACCGACCACAGCCGGTGGTGGTCGGTAAGTTATCCTCCGCCGAGGTTGACGCGTCACCGATGCACACGTAAAAAATTTTTCGCGAATTTTCGCGAATTTTCCGCAACGGTAAACCTTCGTCTCCGCGTCCTCCGTCCGACGAGCCTACTCTCGCCCGCACCTGTCGGCCCGTTCTCGAGCTATACGGCGACAAAGAAACTTTGATTTTGCACTAATTTGACGTCATCGAAAAAGTTACGGCCAACTGGGAATAAAGGTATATCGCCTTCTCGAATTATCCAGGAGCCCATCGAGCCTTCGGCCCCGCTCGGCTCGGCTCGGCTCGGCTCGGCTCGAGGTCGAGGTCTTCGGTAGCGACGATGGTGGCGGGGAGGCGCGCGATTGGTCTGTCATCGCCAACCACCCCCCACTCCCCCACCCTTTAAAATTAATGGAAAATGTAAACCTAAACGTAGAATCGGATTCGTAACCTCGAAGTTACAAGTCGATTCGCTCAACTATCAGGGGGGAGTAAATGCGGCGACTGAAGCGGCACTCACCACCGATGCGAAGTCAGCGTCGCGAAATTGGCGTTAAATTCGAACGTTTGAATCAGTTATTTTCTTTCGGGCCCTTTTCAGCCCTGAACCGTGGAAGCGCCGAGATTCGGGTTTCATTTTTAACGCGGCAGCTTATACCCCCCGAGCGTTACCGACCACTGCCGGTGGTGGTCGGTAACTTATCCTCCGCCGAGGTCGACGCGTCACCGATTCACACGTAAAAAATTTTTCGCGAATTTTCGCGAATTGTTTGCGCGGTAAACCTTCGTCTCCGCGTCCTCCGTCCGACGAGCCTACTCTCGCCCGCACCCGTCGACTCGTTCTCGAGCTATACGGCGACAAAGAAATCGCAAAATTTCACTAATTTGACGTCACCGAAAAAGTTACGGCCAACTGGGAACTAAAGGTATATCGCCTTTCCGAATTTTCCGGGATCCCGTCGGGCCTGCGGCCCCGCCCGTCTGGGCTCGGCTCGGCTCGAGGTCGAGGTCGTCTGTAGCGACGATAGTGGCGGAGAGGCGCGCGATTGGTATGTCATCGCCAACCCCCCCCCCCACCCCCCTCCCTTTAAAATTAATGGAAAATGTAAACCTAAACGTAGAATCGGATTCGTAACCTCGAAGTTACAAGTCGATTCGCTCAACTATCAGGGGAGAGTAAATGCGGCGACTGTAGCGGCACTCACCACCGATGCGAAGTCAGCGTCGCGAAATTGGCGTTAAATTCGAACGTTTGAATCCCGTTTGATTCCCGAATTTTACGGGAGCCCATTGGGCCTTCGGCCCCGCTCGGCTCGAGCCCGAGGTCGTCGGTAGCGACGATGGTGGCGGGGAGGCGCGCGATTGGTCTGTCATCGCCACCCCCCCCACCCCCCTCCCTTTAAAATTAATGGAAAATATAAACCTAAACGTAGAATCGGATTCGTAACCTCGAAGTTACAAGTCGATTCGCTCAACTATCAGGGGAGAGTAAACGCGGCGACTGTGGCGGCACTCGCCACCGATGCGAAGTCAGCGTCGCGAAGTTGGCGTTAAATTCGAACGTTTGAATCAGTTATTTTCTTTCGGGCCTTTTTCAGCCCTGAACCGTGGAAGCGCCGAAATTCGGGTTTCATTTTTAACGCGGCAGCTTATACCCCCCGAGCGTTACCGACCACTGCCGGTGGTGGTCGGTAAGTTATCCTCCGCCGAGGTCGACGCGCGTTACCGATGCACACGTAAAAAATTTTTCGCGAATTTTCGCAAATTGTTCGCGCGGTAAACCTTCGTCTCCGCGTCCTCCGTCCGACGAGCCTACTCTCGCCCGCACCCGTCGACCCGTTCTCGAGCTATACGGCGACAAAGAAACTTTGATTTTGCACTAATTTGACATCATCGAAAAAGTTACGGACAACTGGGAATTAAAGGTATATCGCCTTCCCGAATTTTCCTGGAGCCCATTGGGCCTTCGGCCCCGCTCGGCTCGGCTCGGCTCGGCTCGAGCCCGAGGTCGTCGGTAGCGACGGTGAGGCGCGCGATTGGTCTGTCATCGCCAACCCCCCCCCACCCCCTCCCCCCTTAAAAATTAATGGAAAATGTAAACCTAAACGTAGAATCGGATTCGTAACCTCGAAGTTACAAGTCGATTCGCTCAACTATCAGGGGAGAGTAAATGCGGCGACTGTAGCGGCACTCACCACCGATGCGAAGTCAGCGTCGCGAAATTGGCGTTAAATTCGAACGTTTGAATCAGTTATTTTCTTTCGGGCCCTTTTCAGCCCTGAACCGTGGAAGCGCCGAGATTCGGGATTCATTTTTAACCTGGCAGCTTATACCCCCGAGCGTTACCGACCACAGCCGGTGGTGGTCGATAAGTTATCCTCCGCCGAGGTTGACGCGTCACCGATGCACACGTAAAAAATTTTTCGCGAATTTTTCGCACGGTAAACCTTCGTCTCCGCGTCCTCCGTCCGACGAGCCTACTCTCGCCCGCACCTGTCGACCCGTTCTCGAGCTATACGGCGACAAAGAAACTTTGATTTTGCACTAATTTGACGTCATCGAAAAAGTTACGGCCAACTGGGAATTAAAGGTATATCGCCTTCCCGAATTTTACGGGAGCCCATTGGGACTTCGGCCCCGCTTGGCTCGTCTCGGCTCGGCTCGAGCCCGAGGTCGTCGGTAGCGACGATGGTGGCAGGGAGGCGCGCGATTGGTCTGTCATCGCCAACCCCCCCCCCACCCCCCTCCCTTTAAAATTAATGGAAAATGTAAACCTAAACGTAGAATCGGATTCGTAACCTCGAAGTTACAAGTCGATTCGCTCAACTATCAGGGGAGAGTAAACGCGGCGACTGTGGCGGCACTCGCCACCGATGCGAAGTCAGCGTCGCGAAGTTGGCGTTAAATTCGAACGTTTGAATCAGTTATTTTCTTTCGGGCCTTTTTCAGCCCTGAACCGTGGAAGCGCCGAAATTCGGGTTTCATTTTTAACGCGGCAGCTTATACCCCCCGAGCGTTACCGACCACTGCCGGTGGTGGTCGGTAAGTTATCCTCCGCCGAGGTCGACGCGCGTTACCGATGCACACGTAAAAAATTTTTCGCGAATTTTCGCAAATTGTTCGCGCGGTAAACCTTCGTCTCCGCGTCCTCCGTCCGACGAGCCTACTCTCGCCCGCACCCGTCGACCCGTTCTCGAGCTATACGGCGACAAAGAAACTTTAGTTTTGCACTAATTTGACGTCATCGAAAAAGTTACGGCCAACTGGGAATTAAAGGTATATCGCCTTCCCGAATTTTCCGGGAGCCCATTGGGCCTTCGGCCCCGCTCGGCTCGGCTCGGCTCGGCTCGAGGTCGAGGTCTTCGGTAGCGACGATGGTGGCGGGGAGGCGCGCGATTGGTCTGTCATCGCCAACCCCCCCCCACCCCCCTCCCTTTAAAATAATGGAAAATATAAACCTAAACGTAGAATCGGATTCGTAACCTCGAAGTTACAAGTCGATTCGCTCAACTATCAGGGGAGAGTAAACGCGGCGACTGTGGCGGCACTCGCCACCGATGCGAAGTCAGCGTCGCGAAGTTGGCGTTAAATTCGAACGTTTGAATCAGTTATTTTCTTTCGGGCCCTTTTCAGCCCTGAACCGTGGAAGCGCCGAAATTCGGGTTTCATTTTTAACGCGGCAGCTTATACCCCCCGAGCGTTACTGACCACTGCCGGTGGTGGTCGGTAAGTTATCCTCCGCCGAGGTCGACGCGCGTTACCGATGCACACGTAAAAAATTTTTCGCGAATTGTCGCGAATTTTTCGCGCGGTAAACCTTCGTCTCCGCGTCCTCCGTCCGACGAGCTTACTCTCGCCCGCACCCGTCGACCCGTTCTCGAGCTATGCGGCGACAAGGAAACTTTGATTTTGCACTAATTTGACGTCACCGAAAAAGTTACGGCCAACTGGGAATTAAAGGTATATCGCCTTCCCGAATTTTCCGGGAGCCCATCGGGCCATCGGTCCCGCTCGGCTCGGCTCGGCTCGGCTCGAGCCCGAGGTCATCGGTAGCGACGATGGTGGCGGGGAGGCGCGCGATTGGTCTGCCATCGCCATCCTCCCCTCCCCCCCAACCCCCCTCCCTTTAAAATGAATGGAACATGTAAACCTAAACGTAGAATCGGATTCGTAACCTCGAAGTTACAAGTCGATTCGCTCAACTATCAAGGTAGAGTAAACGCGGCGACTGTGGCGGCACTCGCCACCGATGCGAAGTCAGCGTCGCGAAGTTGGCGTTAAATTCGAACGTTTGAATCAGTAATTTTCTTTCGGGCCCTTTTCAGCCCTGAACCGTGGAAGCGCCGAAATTCGGGTTTCATTTTTAACGCGGCAGCTTATACCCCCCGAGCGTTACCGACCACTGCCGGTCGACGCGCGTTACCGATGCACACGTAAAAAATTTTTCGCGAATTGTCGCGAATTTTTGGCGCGGTAAACCTTCGTCTCCGCGTCCTCCGTCCGACGAGCCTACTCTCGCCCGCACCCGTCGACCCGTTCTCGAGCTATACGGCGACAAAGAAACTTTGATTTTGCACTAATTTGACGTCATCGAAAAAGTTACGGCCAACTGGGAATTAAAGGTATATCGCCTTCCCGAATTTTACGGGAGCCCATTGGGCCTTCGGCCCCGCTCGGCTCGGTTCGGCTCGGCTCGAGCCCGAGGTCGTCGGTAGCGACGATGGTGGCGGGGAGGCGCGCGATTGGTCTGTCATCGCCAACCCCCCCCCCAACCCCCTCCCTTTAAAATTAATGGAAAATGTAAACCTAAACGTAGAATCGGATTCGTAACCTCGAAGTTACAAGTCGATTCGCTCAACTATCAGGGGAGAGTAAATGCGGCGACTGTAGCGGCACTCACCACCGATGCGAAGTCAGCGTCGCGAAATTGTCGTTAAATTCGAACGTTTGAATCAGTTATTTTCTTTCGGGCCCTTTTCAGCCCTGAACCGTGGAAGCGCCGAGATTCGGGTTTCATTTTTAACGCGGCAGCTTATACCCCCGAGCGTTACCGACCACTGCCGGTGGTGGTGGGTAAGTTATCCTCCGCCGAGGTCGACGCGCGTTACCGATGCACACGTAAAAAATTTTTCGCGAATTTTCGCGAATTTTTCGCGCGGTAAACCTTCGTCTCCGCGTCCTCCGTCCGACGAGCCTACTCTCGCCCGCACCCGTCGACCCGTTCTCAAGCTATACGGCGACAAAGAAACTTTGATTTTGCACTAATTTGACGTCATCGAAAAAGTTACGGCCAACTGGGAATTAAAGGTATATCGCCTTCCCGAACTTTACGGGAGCCCATTGGGCCTTCGGCCCCGCTCGGCTCGGTTCGGCTCGGCTCGAGCCCGAGGTCGTCGGTAGCGACGATGGTGGCGGGGAAGCGCGCGATTGGTCTGTCATCGCCAACCCCCCCCACCCCCTCCCTTTAAAATTAATGGAAAATGTAAACCTAAACGTAAAATCGGATTCGTAACCTCGAAGTTACAAGTCGATTCGCTCAACTATCAGGGGAGAGTAAACGCGGCGACTGTGGCGGCACTCGCCACCGATGCGAAGTCAGCGTCGCGAAGTTGGCGTTAAATTCGAACGTTTGAATCAGTTATTTTCTTTCGGGCCCTTTTCAGCCCTGAACCGTGGAAGCGCCGAAATTCGGGTTTCATTTTTAACGCGGCAGCTTATACCCCCCGAGCGTTACCGACCACTGCCGGTGGTGGTCGGTAAGTTATCCTCCGCCGAGGTCGACGCGCGTTACCGATGCACACGTAAAAAATTTTTCGCGAATTGTCGCGAATTTTTCGTGCGGTAAACCTTCGTCTCCGCGTCCTCCGTCCGACGAGCCTACTCTCGCCCGCACCCGTCGACCCGTTCTCGAGCTATGCGGCGACAAAGAAACTTTGATTTTGCACTAATTTGACGTCACCGAAAAAGTTACGGCCAACTGGGAACTAAAGGTATATCGCCTTCCCGAATTTTCCGGGAGCCCATCGGGCCATCGGTCCCGCTCGGCTCGGCTCGGCTCGGCTCGAGACCGAGGTCATCGGTAGCGACGATGGTGGCGGGGAGGCGCGCGATTGGTCTGCCATCGCCATCCTCCCCTCCCCCCCAACCCCCCTCCCTTTAAAATGAATGGAACATGTAAACCTAAACGTAGAATCGGATTCGTAACCTCGAAGTTACAAGTCGATTCGCTCAACTATCAAGGTAGAGTAAACGCGGCGACTGTGGCGGCACTCGCCACCGATGCGAAGTCAGCGTCGCGAAGTTGGCGTTAAATTCGAACGTTTGAATCAGTTATTTTCTTTCGGGCCCTTTTCAGCCCTGAACCGTGGAAGCGCCGAAATTCGGGTTTCATTTTTAACGCGGCAGCTTATACCCCCCGAGCGTTACCGACCACTGCCGGTGGTGGTCGGTAAGTTATCCTCCGCCGATGTCGACGCGCGTTACCGATGCACACGTAAAAAATTTTTCGCGAATTGTCGCGAATTTTTCGCGCGGTAAACCTTCGTCTCCGCGTCCTCCGTCCGACGAGCCTACTCTCGCCCGCACCCGTCGACCCGTTCTCGAGCTATACGGCGACAAAGAAACTTTGATTTTGCACTAATTTGACGTCACCGAAAAAGTTACGGCCAACTGGGAATTAAAGGTATATCGCCTTCCCGAATTTTACGGGAGCCCATTGGGCCTTCGGCCCCGCTCGGCTCGGCTCGGCTCGGCTCGAGGTCGAGGTCTTCGGTAGCGACGATGGTGGCGGGGAGGCGCGCGATTGGTCTGTCATCGCCAACCCCCCCCACCCCCCTCCCTTTAAAATTAATGGAAAATATAAACCTAAACGTAGAATCGGATTCGTAACCTCGAAGTTACAAGTCGATTCGCTCAACTATCAGGGGAGAGTAAACGCGGCGACTGTGGCGGCACTCGCCACCGATGCGAAGTCAGCGTCGCGAAGTTGGCGTTAAATTCGAACGTTTGAATCAGTTATTTTCTTTCGGGCCCTTTTCAGCCCTGAACCGTGGAAGCGCCGAAATTCGGGTTTCATTTTTAACGCGGCAGCTTATACCCCCCGAGCGTTACCGACCACTGCCGGTGGTGGTCGGTAAGTTATCCTCCGCCGAGGTCGACGCGCGTTACCGATGCACACGTAAAAAATTTTTCGCGAATTGTCGCGAATTTTTCGCGCGGTAAACCTTCGTCTCCGCGTCCTCCGTCCGACGAGCCTACTCTCGCCCGCACCCGTCGACCCGTTCTCGAGCTATGCGGCGACAAAGAAACTTTGATTTTGCACTAATTTGACGTCACCGAAAAAGTTACGGCCAACTGGGAATTAAAGGTATATCGCCTTCCCGAATTTTCCGGGAGCCCATCGGGCCATCGGTCCCGCTCGGCTCGGCTCGGCTCGGCTCGAGCCCGAGGTCATCGGTAGCGACGATGGTGGCGGGGAGGCGCGCGATTGGTCTGCCATCGCCATCCTCCCCTCCCCCCCAACCCCCCTCCCTTTAAAATGCATGGAACATGTAAACCTAAACGTAGAATCGGATTCGTAACCTCGAAGTTACAAGTCGATTCGCTCAACTATCAAGGTAGAGTAAACGCGGCGACTGTGGCGGCACTCGCCACCGATGCGAAGTCAGCGTCGCGAAGTTGGCGTTAAATTCGAACGTTTGAATCAGTTATTTTCTTTCGGGCCCTTTTCAGCCCTGAACCGTGGAAGCGCCGAAATTCGGGTTTCATTTTTAACGCGGCAGCTTATACCCCCCGAGCGTTACCGACCACTGCCGGTGGTGGTCGGTAAGTTATCCTCCGCCGATGTCGACGCGCGTTACCGATGCACACGTAAAAAATTTTTCGCGAATTGTCGCGAATTTTTCGCGCGGTAAACCTTCGTCTCCGCGTCCTCCGTCCGACGAGCCTACTCTCGCCCGCACCCGTCGACCCGTTCTCGAGCTATACGGCGACAAAGAAACTTTGATTTTGCACTAATTTGACGTCACCGAAAAAGTTACGGCCAACTGGGAATTAAAGGTATATCGCCTTCCCGAATTTTACGGGAGCCCATTGGGCCTTCGGCCCCGCTCGGCTCGGCTCGGCTCGGCTCGAGGTCGAGGTCTTCGGTAGCGACGATGGTGGCGGGGAGGCGCGCGATTGGTCTGTCATCGCCAACCCCCCCCACCCCCCTCCCTTTAAAATTAATGGAAAATATAAACCTAAACGTAGAATCGGATTCGTAACCTCGAAGTTACAAGTCGATTCGCTCAACTATCAGGGGAGAGTAAACGCGGCGACTGTGGCGGCACTCGCCACCGATGCGAAGTCAGCGTCGCGAAGTTGGCGTTAAATTCGAACGTTTGAATCAGTTATTTTCTTTCGGGCCCTTTTCAGCCCTGAACCGTGGAAGCGCCGAAATTCGGGTTTCATTTTTAACGCGGCAGCTTATACCCCCCGAGCGTTACCGACCACTGCCGGTGGTGGTCGGTAAGTTATCCTCCGCCGAGGTCGACGCGCGTTACCGATGCACACGTAAAAAATTTTTCGCGAATTGTCGCGAATTTTTCGCGCGGTAAACCTTCGTCTCCGCGTCCTCCGTCCGACGAGCCTACTCTCGCCCGCACCCGTCGACCCGTTCTCGAGCTATGCGGCGACAAAGAAACTTTGATTTTGCACTAATTTGACGTCACCGAAAAAGTTACGGCCAACTGGGAATTAAAGGTATATCGCCTTCCCGAATTTTCCGGGAGCCCATCGGGCCATCGGCCCCGCTCGGCTCGGCTCGGCTCGGCTCGGCTCGAGGTCGAGGTCTTCGGTAGCGACGATGGTGGCGGGGAGGCGCGCGATTGGTCTGTCATCGCCAACCCCCCCCCCAGCCCCTCCCTTTAAAATTAATGGAAAATGTAAACCTAAACGTAGAATCGGATTCGTAACCTCGAAGTTACAAGTCGATTCGCTCAACTATCAGGGGAGAGTAAACGCGGCGACTGTGGCGGCACTCGCCACCGATGCGAAGTCAGCGTCGCGAAGTTGGCGTTAAATTCGAACGTTTGAATCAGTTATTTTCTTTCGGGCCCTTTTCAGCCCTGAACCGTGGAAGCGCCGAAATTCGGGTTTCATTTTTAAGGCGGCAGCTTATACCCCCCGAGCGTTACCGACCACTGCCGGTGGTGGTCGGTAAGTTATCCTCCGCCGAGGTCGACGCGCGTTACCGATGCACACGTAAAAAATTTTTCGCGAATTGTCGCGAATTTTTCGCGCGGTAAACCTTCGTCTCCGCGTCCTCCGTCCGACGAGCCTACTCTCGCCCGCACCCGTCGACCCGTTCTCGAGCTATGCGGCGACAAAGAAACTTTGATTTTGCACTAATTTGACGTCACCGAAAAAGTTACGGCCAACTGGGAATTAAAGGTATATCGCCTTCCCGAATTTTCCGGGAGCCCATCGGGCCATCGGTCCCGCTCGGCTCGGCTCGGCTCGGCTCGAGACCGAGGTCATCGGTAGCGACGATGGTGGCGGGGAGGCGCGCGATTGGTCTGCCATCGCCATCCTCCCCTCCCCCCCAACCCCCCTCCCTTTAAAATGAATGGAACATGTAAACCTAAACGTAGAATCGGATTCGTAACCTCGAAGTTACAAGTCGATTCGCTCAACTATCAAGGTAGAGTAAACGCGGCGACTGTGGCGGCACTCGCCACCGATGCGAAGTCAGCGTCGCGAAGTTGGCGTTAAATTCGAACGTTTGAATCAGTTATTTTCTTTCGGGCCTTTTTCAGCCCTGAACCGTGGAAGCGCCGAAATTCGGGTTTCATTTTTAACGCGGCAGCTTATACCCCCCGAGCGTTACCGACCACTGCCGGTGGTGGTCGGTAAGTTATCCTCCGCCGAGGTCGACGCGCGTTACCGATGCACACGTAAAAAATTTTTCGCGAATTTTCGCAAATTGTTCGCGCGGTAAACCTTCGTCTCCGCGTCCTCCGTCCGACGAGCCTACTCTCGCCCGCACCCGTCGACCCGTTCTCGAGCTATACGGCGACAAAGAAACTTTGATTTTGCACTAATTTGACGTCATCGAAAAAGTTACGGCCAACTGGGAATTAAAGGTATATCGCCTTCCCGAATTTTCCGGGAGCCCATTGGGCCTTCGGCCCCGCTCGGCTCGGCTCGGCTCGGCTCGAGCCCGAGGTCGTCGGTAGCGACGATGGTGGCGGGGAGGCGCGCGATTGGTCTGTCATCGCCAACCCCCCCCACCCCCTCCCCCTTTAAAATTAATGGAAAACGTAAACCTAAACGTAGAGTGGGATTCGTAACCTCGAAGTTAAAAGTCGATTCGCTCAACTATCAGGGGAGGGTAAACGCGGCGACTGTGGCGGCACTCGCCGCCGATGCGAAGTCAGCGTCGCGAAGTTGGCGTTAAATTCGAACGTTTGTATCAGTTATTTTCTTTCGGGCCTTTTTCAGCCCTGATCCGTGGAAGCGCCGAAATTCGGGTTTCATTTTTAACGCGGCAGCTTATACCCCCCGAGCGTTACCGACCACTGCCGGTGGTGGTCGGTAAGTTATCCTCCGCCGAGGTCGACGCGCGTTACCGATGCACACGTAAAAAATTTTTCGCGAATTTTCGCAAATTGTTCGCGCGGTAAACCTTCGTCTCCGCGTCCTCCGTCCGACGAGCCTACTCTCGCCCGCACCCGTCGACCCGTTCTCGAGCTATACGGCGACAAAGAAACTTTGATTTTGCACTAATTTGACGTCATCGAAAAAGTTACGGCCAACTGGGAATTAAAGGTATATCGCCTTCCCGAATTTTCCGGGAGCCCATTGGGCCTTCGGCCCCGCTCGGCTCGGCTCGGCTCGGCTCGAGGTCGAGGTCTTCGGTAGCGACGATGGTGGCGGGGAGGCGCGCGATTGGTCTGTCATCGCCAACCACCCCCCCCGCCCCCTCCATTTAAAATTAATGGAAAATGTAAACCTAAAATTAGAATCGGATTCGTAACCTCGAAATTACAAGTCGATTCGCTCAACTATCAGGGGAGAGTAAATGCGGCGACTGTAGCGGCACTCACCACCGATGCGAAGTCAGCGTCGCGAAATTGGCGTTAAATTCGAACGTTTGAATCAGTTATTTTCTTTCGGGCCCTTTTCAGCCCTGAACCGTGGAAGCGCCGAGATTCGGGTTTCATTTTTAACGCGGCAGCTTATACCTCCCGAGCGTTACCGACCACAGCCGGTGGTGGTCGGTAAGTTATCCTCCGCCGAGGTTGACGCGTCACCGATGCATACGTAAAAAATTTTTCGCGAATTGTCGCGAATTTTTCGCGCGGTAAACCTTCGTCTCCGCGTCCTCCGTCCGACGAGCCTACTCTCGCCCGCACCTGTCGACCCGTTCTCGAGCTATACGGCGACAAAGAAACTTTGATTTTGCACTAATTTGACGTCATCGAAAAAGTTACGGTCAACTGGGAATTAAAGGTATATCGCCTTCCCGAATTTTACGGGAGCCCATTGGGCCTTCGGCCCCGCTCGGCTCGGCTCGGCTCGGCTCGAGCCCGAGGTCGTCGGTAGCGACGATGGTGGCAGGGAGGCGCGCGATTGGTCTGTCATCGCCAACCCCCCCCCCCACCCCCCTCCCTTTAAAATTAATGGAAAATGTAAACCTAAACGTAGAATCGGATTCGTAACCTCGAAGTTACAAGTCGATTCGCTCAACTATCAGGGAAGAGTAAACGCGGCGACTGTGGCGGCACTCGCCACCGATGCGAAGTCAGCGTCGCGAAGTTGGCGTTAAATTCGAACGTTTGAATCAGTTATTTTCTTTCGGGCCTTTTTCAGCCCTGAACCGTGGAAGCGCCGAAATTCGGGTTTCATTTTTAACGCGGCAGCTTATACCCCCCGAGCGTTACCGACCACTGCCGGTGGTGGTCGGTAAGTTATCCTCCGCCGAGGTCGACGCGCGTTACCGATGCACACGTAAAAAATTTTTCGCGAATTTTCGCAAATTGTTCGCGCGGTAAACCTTCGTCTCCGCTTCTTCCGTCCGACGAGCCTACTCTCGCCCGCACCCGTCGACCCGTTCTCGAGCTATACGGCGACAAAGAAACTTTGATTTTGCACTAATTTGACGTCACCGAAAAAGTTACGGCCAACTGGGAATTAAAGGTATATCGCCTTCCCGAATTTTCCGGGAGCCCATCGGGCCATCGGTCCCGCTCGGCTCGGCTCGGCTCGGCTCGAGCCCGAGGTCATCGGTAGCGACGATGGTGGCGGGGAGGCGCGCGATTGGTCTGCCATCGCCATCCTCCCCGCCCCCCCAACCCCCCTCCCTTTAAAATGAATGGAACATGTAAACCTAAACGTAGAATCGGATTCGTAACCTCGAAGTTACAAGTCGATTCGCTCAACTATCAAGGTAGAGTAAACGCGGCGACTGTGGCGGCACTCGCCACCGATGCGAAGTCAGCGTCGCGAAGTTGGCGTTAAATTCGAACGTTTGAATCAGTTATTTTCTTTCGGGCCCTTTTCAGCCCTGAACCGTGGAAGCGCCGAAATTCGGGTTTCATTTTTAACGCGGCAGCTTATACCCCCCGAGCGTTACCGACCACTGCCGGTCGACGCGCGTTACCGATGCACACGTAAAAAATTTTTCGCGAATTGTCGCGAATTTTTCGCGCGGTAAACCTTCGTCTCCGCGTCCTCCGTCCGACGAGCCTACTCTCGCCCGCACCCGTCGACCCGTTCTCGAGCTATACGGCGACAAAGAAACTTTGATTTTGCACTAATTTGACGTCATCGAAAAAGTTACGGCCAACTGGGAATTAAAGGTATATCGCCTTCCCGAATTTTACGGGAGCCCATTGGGCCTTCGGCCCCGCTCGGCTCGGTTCGGCTCGGCTCGAGCCCGAGGTCGTCGGTAGCGACGATGGTGGCGGGGAGGCGCGCGATTGGTCTGTCATCGCCAACCCCCCCCACCCCCCTCCCTTTAAAATTAATGGAAAATGTAAACCTAAACGTAGAATCGGATTCGTAACCTCGAAGTTACAAGTCGATTCGCTCAACTATCAGGGGAGAGTAAATGCGGCGACTGTGGCGGCACTCGCCACCGATGCGAAGTCAGCGTCGCGAAGTTGGCGTTAAATTCGAACGTTTGAATCAGTTATTTTCTTTCGGGCCTTTTTCAGCCCTGAACCGTGGAAGCGCCGAAATTCGGGTTTCATTTTTAACGCGGCAGCTTATACCCCCCGAGCGTTACCGACCACTGCCGGTGGTGGTCGGTAAGTTATCCTCCGCCGAGGTCGACGCGCGTTACCGATGCAAACGTAAAAAATTTTTCGCGAATTGTCGCGAATTTTTCGCGCGGTAAACCTTCGTCTCCGCGTCGTCCGTCCGACGAGCCTACTCTCGCCCGCACCCGTCGACCCGTCCTCGAGCTATACGGCGACAAAGAAACTTTGATTTTGCACTAATTTGACGTCATCGAAAAAGTTACGGCCAACTGGGAATTAAAGGTATATCGCCTTCCCGAATTTTCCGGGAGCCCATCGGGCCTTCGGCCCCGCTCGGCTCGGCTCGGCTCGGCTCGGCTCGAGGTCGAGGTCTTCGGTAGCGACGATGGTGGCGGGGAGGCGCGCGATTGGTCTGTCATCGCCAACCCCCCCCCCCAGCCCCTCCCTTTAAAATTAATGGAAAATGTAAACCTAAACGTAGAATCGGATTCGTAACCTCGAAGTTACAAGTCGATTCGCTCAACTATCAGGGGAGAGTAAACGCGGCGACTGTGGCGGCACTCGCCACCGATGCGAAGTCAGCGTCGCGAAGTTGGCGTTAAATTCGAACGTTTGAATCAGTTATTTTCTTTCGGGCCCTTTTCAGCCCTGAACCGTGGAAGCGCCGAAATTCGGGTTTCATTTTTAAGGCGGCAGCTTATACCCCCCGAGCGTTACCGACCACTGCCGGTGGTGGTCGGTAAGTTATCCTCCGCCGAGGTCGACGCGCGTTACCGATGCACACGTAAAAAATTTTTCGCGAATTGTCGCGAATTTTTCGCGCGGTAAACCTTCGTCTCCGCGTCCTCCGTCCGACGAGCCTACTCTCGCCCGCACCCGTCGACCCGTTCTCGAGCTATGCGGCGACAAAGAAACTTTGATTTTGCACTAATTTGACGTCACCGAAAAAGTTACGGCCAACTGGGAATTAAAGGTATATCGCCTTCCCGAATTTTCCGGGAGCCCATCGGGCCATCGGTCCCGCTCGGCTCGGCTCGGCTCGGCTCGAGCCCGAGGTCATCGGTAGCGACGATGGTGGCGGGGAGGCGCGCGATTGGTCTGCCATCGCCATCCTCCCCGCCCCCCCAACCCCCCTCCCTTTAAAATGAATGGAACATGTAAACCTAAACGTAGAATCGGATTCGTAACCTCGAAGTTACAATCGATTCGCTCAACTATCAAGGTAGAGTAAACGCGGCGACTGTGGCGGCACTCGCCACCGATGCGAAGCCAGCGTCGCGAAGTTGGCGTTAAATTCGAACGTTTGAATCAGTTATTTTCTTTCGGGCCCTTTTCAGCCCTGAACCGTGGAAGCGCCGAAATTCGGGTTTCATTTTTAACGCGGCAGCTTATACCCCCCGAGCGTTACCGACCACTGCCGGTCGACGCGCGTTACCGATGCACACGTAAAAAATTTTTCGCGAATTGTCGCGAATTTTTCGCGCGGTAAACCTTCGTCTCCGCGTCCTCCGTCCGACGAGCCTACTCTCGCCCGCACCCGTCGACCCGTTCTCGAGCTATACGGCGACAAAGAAACTTTGATTTTGCACTAATTTGACGTCATCGAAAAAGTTACGGCCAACTGGGAATTAAAGGTATATCGCCTTCCCGAATTTTACGGGAGCCCATTGGGCCTTCGGCCCCGCTCGGCTCGGTTCGGCTCGGCTCGAGCCCGAGGTCGTCGGTAGCGACGATGGTGGCGGGGAGGCGCGCGATTGGTCTGTCATCGCCAACCCCCCCCCCAACCCCCTCCCTTTAAAATTAATGGAAAATGTAAACCTAAACGTAGAATCGGATTTGTAACCTCGAAGTTACAAGTCGATTCGCTCAACTATCAGGGGAGAGTAAATGCGGCGACTGTAGCGGCACTCACCACCGATGCGAAGTCAGCGACGCGAAATTGGCGTTAAATTCGAACGTTTGAATCAGTTATTTTCTTTCGGGCCCTTTTCAGCCCTGAACCGTGGAAGCGCCGAGATTCGGGCTTCATTTTTAACCTGGCAGCTTCTACCCCCCGAGCGTTACCGACCACTGCCGGTGGTGGTGGGTAAGTTATCCTCCGCCGAGGTCGACGCGCGTTACCGATGCACACGTAAAAAATTTTTCGCGAATTTTCGCGAATTTTTCGCGCGGTAAACCTTCGTCTCCGCGTCCTCCGTCCGACGAGCCTACTCTCGCCCGCACCCGTCGACCCGTTCTCGAGCTATACGGCGACAAAGAAACTTTGATTTTGCACTAATTTGACGTCATCGAAAAAGTTACGGCCAACTGGGAATTAAAGGTATATCGCCTTCCCGAATTTTCCGGGAGCCCATTGGGCCTTCGGCCCCGCTCGGCTCGGCTCGGCTCGGCTCGGCTCGGCTCGAGGTCGAGGTCTTCGGTAGCGACGATGGTGGCGGGGAGGCGCGCGATTGGTCTGTCATCGCCAACCCCCCCCCCAGCCCCTCCCTTTAAAATTAATGGAAAATGTAAACCTAAACGTAGAATCGGATTCGTAACCTCGAAGTTACAAGTCGATTCGCTCAACTATCAGGGGAGAGTAAACGCGGCGACTGTGGCGGCACTCGCCACCGATGCGAAGTCAGCGTCGCGAAGTTGGCGTTAAATTCGAACGTTTGAATCGGTTATTTTCTTTCGGGCCCTTTTCAGCCCTGAACCGTGGAAGCGCCGAAATTCGGGTTTCATTTTTAACGCGGCAGCTTATACCCCCCGAGCGTTACCGACCACTGCCGGTGGTGGTCGGTAAGTTATCCTCCGCCGAGGTCGACGCGCGTTACCGATGCACACGTAAAAAATTTTTCGCGAATTGTCGCGAATTTTTCGCGCGGTAAACCTTCGTCTCCGCGTCCTCCGTCCGACGAGCCTACTCTCGCCCGCACCCGTCGACCCGTTCTCGAGCTATGCGGCGACAAAGAAACTTTGATTTTGCACTAATTTGACGTCACCGAAAAAGTTACAGCCAACTGGGAATTAAAGGTATATCGCCTTCCCGAATTTTCCGGGAGCCCATCGGGCCATCGGTCCCGCTCGGCTCGGCTCGGCTCGGCTCGAGCCCGAGGTCATCGGTAGCGACGATGGTGGCGGGGAGGCGCGCGATTGGTCTGCCATCGCCATCCTCCCCGCCCCCCCAACCCCCCTCCCTTTAAAATGAATGGAACATGTAAACCTAAACGTAGAATCGGATTCGTAACCTCGAAGTTACAAGTCGATTCGCTCAACTATCAAGGTAGAGTAAACGCGGCGACTGTGGCGGCACTCGCCACCGATGCGAAGTCAGCGTCGCGAAGTTGGCGTTAAATTCGAACGTTTGAATCAGTTATTTTCTTTCGGGCCCTTTTCAGCCCTGAACCGTGGAAGCGCCGAGATTCGGGTTTCATTTTTAACCTGGCAGCTTATACCCCCCGAGCGTTACCGACCACTGCCGGTGGTGGTGGGTAAGTTATCCTCCGCCGAGGTCGACGCGCGTTACCGATGCACACGTAAAAAATTTTTCGCGAATTTTCGCGAATTTTTCGCGCTGTAAACCTTCGTCTCCGCGTCCTCCGTCCGACGAGCCTACTCTCGCCCGCACCCGTCGACCCGTTCTCGAGCTATACGGCGACAAAGAAACTTTGATTTTGCACTAATTTGACGTCATCGAAAAAGTTACGGCCAACTGGGAATTAAAGGTATATCGCCTTCCCGAATTTTCCGGGAGCCCATTGGGCCTTCGGCCCCGCTCGGCTCGGCTCTGCTCGGCTCGAGGTCGAGGTCTTCGGTAGCGACGATGGTGGCGGGGAGGCGCGCGATTGGTCTGTCATCGCCAACCACCCCCCGCCCCCTCCCTTTAAAATTAATGGAAAATGTAAACCTAAAATTAGAATCGGATTCGTAACCTCGAAATTACAAGTCGATTCGCTCAACTATCAGGGGAGAGTAAATGCGGCGACTGTAGCGGCACTCACCACCGATGCGAAGTCAGCGTCGCGAAATTGGCGTTAAATTCGAACGTTTGAATCAGTTATTTTCTTTCGGGCCCTTTTCAGCCCTGAACCGTGGAAGCGCCGAGATTCGGGTTTCATTTTTAACGCGGCAGCTTATACCTCCCGAGCGTTACCGACCACAGCCGGTGGTGGTCGGTAAGTTATCCTCCGCCGAGGTTGACGCGTCACCGAAACATACGTAAAAAATTTTTCGCGAATTGTCGCGAATTTTTCGCGCGGTAAACCTTCGTCTCCGCGTCCTCCGTCCGACGAGCCTACTCTCGCCCGCACCTGTCGACCCGTTCTCGAGCTATGCGGCGACAAAAAAACTTTGATTTTGCACTAATTTGACGTCATCGAAAAAGTTACGGTCAACTGGGAATTAAAGGTATATCGCCTTCCCGAATTTTACGGGAGCCCATTGGGCCTTCGGCCCCGCTCGGCTCGGCTCGGCTCGGCTCGAGCCCGAGGTCGTCGGTAGCGACGATGGTGGCAGGGAGTCGCGCGATTGGTCTGTCATCGCCAACCCCCCCCACCCCCCTCCCTTTAAAATTAATGGAAAATGTAAACCTAAACGTAGAATCGGATTCGTAACCTCGAAGTTACAAGTCGATTCGCTCAACTATCAGGGAAGAGTAAACGCGGCGACTGTGGCGGCACTCGCCACCGATGCGAAGTCAGCGTCGCGAAGTTGGCGTTAAATTCGAACGTTTGAATCAGTTATTTTCTTTCGGGCCCTTTTCAGCCCTGAACCGTGGAAGCGCCGAAATTCGGGTTTCATTTTTAACGCGGCAGCTTATACCCCCCGAGCGTTACCGACCACTGCCGGTGGTGGTCGGTAAGTTATCCTCCGCCGAGGTCGACGCGCGTTACCGATGCACACGTAAAAAATTTTTCGCGAATTGTCGCGAATTTTTCGCGCGGTAAACCTTCGTCTCCGCGTCCTCCGTCCGACGAGCCTACTCTCGCCCGCACCCGTCGATCCGTTCTCGAGCTATACGGCGACAAAGAAACTTTGATTTTGCACTAATTTGACGTCATCGAAAAAGTTACGGCCAACTGGGAATTAAAGGTATATCGCCTTCCCGAATTTTACGGGAGCCCATTGGGCCTTCGGCCCCGCTCGGCTCGGCTCGGCTCGGCTCGAGCCCGAGGTCGTCGGTAGCGACGATGGTGGCAGGGAGTCGCGCGATTGGTCTGTCATCGCCAACCCCCCCCACCCCCCTCCCTTTAAAATTAATGGAAAATGTAAACCTAAACGTAGAATCGGATTCGTAACCTCGAAGTTACAAGTCGATTCGCTCAACTATCAGGGGAGAGTAAATGTGGCGACTGTAGCGGCACTCACCACCGATGCGAAGTCAGCGTCGCGAAATTGCCGTTAAATTCGAACGTTTGAATCAGTTATTTTCTTTCGGGCCCTTTTCAGCCCTGAACCGTGGAAGCGCCGAGATTCGGGTTTCATTTTTAACGCGGCAGCTTATACCCCCCGAGCGTTACCGACCACTGCCGGTGGTGGTGGGTAAGTTATCCTCCGCCGAGGTCGACGCGCGTTACCGATGCACACGTAAAAAATTTTTCGCGAATTTTCGCGAATTTTTCGCGCGGTAAACCTTCGTCTCCGCGTCCTCCGTCCGACGAGCCTACTCTCGCCCGCACCCGTCGACCCGTTCTCAAGCTATACGGCGACAAAGAAACTTTGATTTTGCACTAATTTGACGTCATCGAAAAAGTTACGGCCAACTGGGAATTAAAGGTATATCGCCTTCCCGAACTTTACGGGAGCCCATTGGGCCTTCGGCCCCGCTCGGCTCGGTTCGGCTCGGCTCGAGCCCGAGGTCGTCGGTAGCGACGATGGTGGCGGGGAGGCGCGCGATTGGTCTGTCATCGCCAACCCCCCCCCCACCCCCTCCCCTTAAAATTAATGGAAAATGTAAACCTAAACGTAAAATCGGATTCGTAACCTCGAAGTTACAAGTCGATTCGCTCAACTATCAGGGGAGAGTAAACGCGGCGACTGTGGCGGCACTCGCCACCGATGCGAAGTCAGCGTCGCGAAGTTGGCGTTAAATTCGATCGTTTGAATCAGTTATTTTCTTTCGGGCCCTTTTCAGCCCTGAACCGTGGAAGCGCCGAAATTCGGGTTTCATTTTTAACGCGGCAGCTTATACCCCCCGAGCGTTACCGACCACAGCCGGTGGTGGTCGGTAAGTTATCCTCCGCCGAGGTCGACGCGCGTTACCGATGCACACGTAAAAAATTTTTCGCGAATTGTCGCGAATTTTTCGCGCGGTAAACCTTCGTCTCCGCGTCCTCCGTCCGACGAGCCTACTCTCGCCCGCACCCGTCGACCCGTTCTCGAGCTATGCGGCGACAAAGAAACTTTGATTTTGCACTAATTTGACGTCACCGAAAAAGTTACGGCCAACTGGGAATTAAAGGTATATCGCCTTCCCGAATTTTCCGGGAGCCAATCGGGCCATCGGTCCCGCTCGGCTCGGCTCGGCTCGGCTCGAGCTCGAGGTCATCGGTAGCGACGATGGTGGCGGGGAGGCGCGCGATTGGTCTGCCATCGCCATCCTCCCCTCCCCCCCAACCCCCCTCCCTTTAAAATGAATGGAACATGTAAACCTAAACGTAGAATCGGATTCGTAACCTCGAAGTTACAAGTCGATTCGCTCAACTATCAGGGGAGAGTAAATGCGGCGACTGTAGCGGCACTCACCACCGATGCGAAGTCAGCGTCGCGAAATTGCCGTTAAATTCGAACGTTTGAATCAGTTATTTTCTTTCGGGCCCTTTTCAGCCCTGAACCGTGGAAGCGCCGAGATTCGGGTTTCATTTTTAACGCGGCAGCTTATACCCCCCGAGCGTTACCGACCACTGCCGGTGGTGGTCGGTAAGTTATCCTCCGCCGAGGTCGACGCGCGTTACCGATGCACACGTAAAAAATTTTTCGCGAATTGTCGCGAATTTTTCGCGCGGTAAACCTTCGTCTCCGCGTCCTCCGTCCGACGAGCCTACTCTCGCCCGCACCCGTCGACCCGTTCTCGAGCTTTACGGCGACAAAGAAACTTTGATTTTGCACTAATTTGAGGTCATCGAAAAAGTTACGGCCAACTGGGAATTAAAGGTATAACGCCTTCCCGAATTTTCCGGGAGCCCGTCGGGCCTTCGGCGCCGCACGGCTCGGCTCGGCTCGGCTCGAGGTCGAGGTCGTCGGTAGCGAGGATGGTGGCGGGGAGGCGCGCGATTGGTCTGTCATCGCCAACCAACCCCCACCCCCCACCCTTTAAAATTAATGGAAAATGTAAACCTAAACGTAGAATCGGATTCGTAACCTCGAAATTACAAGTCGATTCGCTCAACTATCAGGGGAGAGTAAATGCGGCGACTGTAGCGGCACTCACCACCGATGCGAAGTCAGCGTCGCGAAATTGGCGTTAAATTCGAACGTTTGAATCAGTTATTTTCTTTCGGGCCCTTTTCAGCCTTGAACCGTGGAAGCGCCGAGATTCGGGTTTCATTTTTAACGCGGTAGCTTATACCCCCCGAGCGTTACCGACCACAGCCGGTGGTGGTCGGTAAGATATCCTCCGCCGAGGTTGACGCGTCACCGATGCACACGTAAAAAATTTTTCGCGAATTTTCGCGAATTTTCCGCGCGGTAAACCTTCGTCTCGGCGTCCTCCGTCCGACGAGCCTACTCTCGCCCGCACCTGTCGACCCGTTCTCGAGCTATACGGCGACAAAGAAACTTTGATTTTGCACTAATTTGACGTCATCGAAAAAGTTACGGCCAACTGCGAATTAAAGATATATCGCCTTCCCGAATTTTCCGGGACCCCATCGGGCCTTCGGCCCCGCTCGGCTCGGCTCGGCTCGAGGTCGAGGTCTTCGGTAGCGACGATGGTGGCGGGCGCGATTGGTCTGTCATCGCCAACCACCCCCCACCCCCCCACCCTTTAAAATTAATGGAAAATGTAAACCTAAACGTAGAATCGGATTCGTAACCTCGAAGTTACAAGTCGATTCGCTCAACTATCAGGGGAGAGTAAATGCGGCGACTGTGGCGGCACTCGCCACCGATTCGAAGTCAGCGTCGCGAAGTTGCCGTTAAATACGAACGTTTGAATCAGTTATTTTCTTTCGGGCCCTTTTCAGCCCTGAACCGTGGAAGCGCCGAAATACGGGTTTCATTTTTAATGCGGCAGCTTATACCCCCCGAGCGTTACCGACCACTGCCGGTGGTGGTCGGTAAGTTATCCTCCGCCGAGGTCGACGCGCGTTACCGATGCACACGTAAAAAATTTTTCGCGAATTTTCTCAAATTGTTCGCGCGGTAAACCTTCGTCTCCGCGTCCTCCGTCCGACGAGCCTACTCTCACCCGCACCCGTCGACCCGTTCTCGAGCTATACGGCGACAAAGAAACTTTGATTTTGCACTAATTTGACATCATCGAAAAAGTTACGGCCAACTGGGAATTAAAGGTATATCGCCTTCCCGAATTTTCCGGGAGCCCAACGGGCCTTCGGCCCCGCTCGGCTCGGCTCGGCTCGGCTCGAGGTCGAGGTCTTCGGTAGCGACGATGGTGGCGGGCGCGATTGGTCTGTCATCGCCAACCACCCCCCACCCCCCACCCTTTAAAATTAATGGAAAATGTAAACCTAAACGTAGAATCGGATTCGTAACCTCGAAGTTACAAGTCGATTCGCTCAACTATCAGGGGAGAGTAAATGCGGCGACTGTAGCGGCACTCACCACCGATGCGAAGTCAGCGTCGCGAAATTGGCGTTAAATTCGAACGTTTGAATCAGTTATTTTCTTTCGGGCCCTTTTCAGCCCTGAACCGTGGAAGCGCCGAGATTCGGGTTTCATTTTTAACGCGGCAGCTTATACCCCCCGAGCGTTACCGACCACAGCCGGTGGTGGTCGGTAAGTTATCCTCCGCCGAGGTTGACACGTCACCGATGCACACGTAAAAAATTTTTCGCGAATTTTCGCGAATTTTCCGCGCGGTAAACCTTCGTCTCGGCGTCCTCCGTCCGACGAGCCTACTCTCGCCCGCACCTGTCGACCCGTTCTCGAGCTATACGGCGACAAAGAAACTTTGATTTTGCACTAATTTGACGTCATCGAAAAAGTTACGGCCAACTGGGAATTAAAGGTATATCGCCTTCCCGAATTTTCCGGGACCCCATCGGGCCTTCGGCCCCGCTCGGCTCGGCTCGGCTCGAGGTCGAGGTCTTCGGTAGCGACGATGGTGGCGGGCGCGATTGGTCTGTCATCGCCAACCACCCCCCACCCCCCCTCCCATTAAAATGAATGGAACATGTAAACCTAAACGTAGAATCGGATTCGTAAGCTCGAAGTTACAAGTCGATTCGCTCAACTATCAAGGTAGAGTAAACGCGGCGACTGTGGCGGCACTCGCCACCGATGCGAAGTTGGCGTTAAATTCGAACGTTTGAATCAGTTATTTTCTTTCGGGCCCTTTTCAGCCCTGAACCGTGGAAGCGCGGAGATTCGGGTTTCATTTTTAACGCGGCAGCTTATACCCCCCGAGCGTTACCGACCACAGCCGGTGGTGGTCGGTAAGTTATCCTCCGCCGAGGTTGACGCGTCACCGATGCACACGTAAAAAATTTTTCGCGAATTTTCGCGAATTTTCCGCGCGGTAAACCTTCGTCTCGGCGTCCTCCGTCCGACGAGCCTACTCTCGCCCGCACCTGTCGACCCGTTCTCGAGCTATACGGCGACAAAGAAACTTTGATTTTGCACTAATTTGACGTCATCGAAAAAGTTACGGCCAACTGGGAATTAAAGGTATATCGCCTTCCCGAATTTTCCGGGACCCCATCGGGCCTTCGGCCCCGCTCGGCTCGGCTCGCCTCGAGGTCGAGGTCTTCGGTAGCGACGATGGTGGCTGGGAGGCGCGCGATTGGTCTGTCATCGCCAACCCCCCCCCCCCACCCCCCTCCCTTTAAAATTAATGGAAAATGTTAACCTAAACGTAGAATCGGATTCGTAACCTCGAAGTTACAAGTCGATTCGCTCAACTATCAGGGGAGAGTAAACGCGGCGACTGTGGCGGCACTCGCCACCGATGCAAAGTCAGCGTCGCGAAGTTGGCGTTAAATTCGAACGTTTGAATCAGTTATTTTCTTTCGGGCCCTTTTCAGCCCTGAACCGTGGAAGCGCCGAAATTCGGGTTTCATTTTTAACGCGGCAGCTTATACCCCCCGAGCGTTACCGACCACTGCCGGTGGTGGTCGGTAAGTTATCCTCCGCCGAGGTCGACGCGCGTTACCGATGCACACGTAAAAAATTTTTCGCGAATTGTCGCGAATTTTTCGCGCGGTAAACCTTCGTCTCCGCGTCCTCCGTCCGACGAGCCTACTCTCGCCCGCACCCGTCGACCCGTTCTCGAGCTATACGGCCACAAAGAAACTTTGATTTTGCACTAATTTGACGTCATCGAAAAAGTTACGGCCAACTGGGAATTAAAGGTATATCGCCTTCCCGAATTTTCCGGGAGCCCATCGGGCCTTCGGCCCCGCTCGGCTCGGCTCGAGGTCGAGGTCGTCGGTAGCGACGATGGTGGCGGAGATGCGCTCGATTGGTCTGTCATCGCCAACCACCCCCCACCCCCCCCACCCTTTAAAATTAATGGAAAATGTAAACCTAAACGTAGAATCGGATTCGTAACCTCGAAGTTACAAGTCGATTCGCTCAACTATCAGGGGAGAGTAAATGCGGCGACTGTAGCGGCACTCACCACCGATGCGAAGTCAGCGTCGCGAAATTGCCGTTAAATTCGAACGTTTGAATCAGTTATTTTCTTTCGGGCCCTTTTCAGCCCTGAACCGTGGAAGCGCCGAGATTCGGGTTTCATTTTTAACGCGGCAGCTTATCCCCCCCGAGCGTTACCGACCACTGCCGGTGGTGGTCGGTAAGTTATCCTCCGCCGAGGTCGACGCGCGTTACCGATGCACACGCAAAAAATTTTTCGCGAATTTTCGCGAATTTTTCGCGCGGTAAACCTTCGTCTCCGCGTCCTCCGTCCGACGAGCCTACTCTCGCCCGCACCCGTCGACCCGTTCTCGAGCTATACGGCGACAAAGAAACTTTGATTTTGCACTAATTTGACGTCATCGAAAAAGTTACGGCCAAATGGGAATTAAAGGTATATCGCCTTCCCGAATTTTCCGGGAGCCCATCGGGCCTTCGGCCCCGCCCGGCATGGCTCGGCTCGGCTCGAGGTCGAGGTCGTCTGTAGCGACGATGGTGGCGGAGAGGCGCGCGATTGGTCTGTCATCGCCAACCACCCCCCCACCCTCTCCCTTTAAAATTAATGGAAAATGTAAACCTAAACGTAGAATCGGATTCGTAAGCTCGAAGTTACTAGTCGATTCGCTCAACTATCAGGGGAGAGTAAACGCGGCGACTGTGGCGGCACTCGCCACCGATGCGAAGTCAGCGTCGCGAAGTTGGCGTTAAATTCGAACGTTTGAATCAGTTATTTTCTTTCGGGCCCTTTTCAGCCCTGAACCGTGGAAGCGCCGAAGTTCGAGTTTCATTTTTAACGCGGCAGCTTATACCCCCCGAGCGTTACCGACCACTGCCGGTGGTGGTCGGTATGTTATCCTCCGCCGAGGTCGACGCGCGTTACCGATGCACACGTAAAAAATTTTTCGCGAATTTTTCGCGGGATAAACCTTCGTCTCCGCGTCCTCCGTCCGACGAGCCTACTCTCGCCCGCACCCGTCGACCCGTTCTCGAGCTATACGGCCACAAAGAAACTTTGATTTTGCACTAATTTGACGTCATCGAAAAAGTTACGGCCAACTGGGAATTAAAGGTATATCGCCTTCCCGAATTTTCCGGGAGCCCATCGGGACTTCGGCCCCGCTCGGCTCGGCTCGAGGTCGAGGTCTTCGGTAGCGACGATGGTGGCGGAGATGCGCTCGATTGGTCTGTCATCGCCAACCACCCCCCACCCCCCCACCCTTTAAAATTAATGGAAAATGTAAACCTAAACGTAGAATCGGATTCGTAAGCTCGGAGTTACAAGTCGATTCGCTCAACTATCAGGGGAGAGTAAATGCGGCGACTGTAGCGGCACTCACCACCGATGCGAAGTCAGCGTCGCGAAATTGCCGTTAAATTCGAACGTTTGAATCAGTTATTTTCTTTCGGGCCCTTTTCAGCCCTGAACCGTGGAAGCGCCGAGATTCGGGTTTCATTTTTAACGCGGCAGCTTATACCCCCCGAGCGTTACCGACCACTGCCGGTGGTGGTCGGTAAGTTATCCTCCGCCGAGGTCTACGCGCGTTACCGATGCACACGTAAAAAATTTTTCGCGAATTTTCGCGAATTTTTCGCGCGGTAAAACTTCGTCTCCGCGTCCTCCGTCCGACGAGCCTACTCTCGCCCGCACCCGTCGACCCGTTCTCGAGCTATGCGGCGACAAAGAAACTTTGATTTTGCACTAATTTGACGTCATCGAAAAAGTTACGGCCAACTGGGAATTAAAGGTATATCGCCTTCCCGAATTTTCCGGGAGCCCATCGGGCCATCTGTCCCGCTCGGCTCGGCTCGGCTCGGCTCGAGCCCGAGGTCATCGGTAGCGACAATGGTGGCGGGGAGGCGCGCGATTGGTCTGCCATCGCCATCCTCCCCTCCCCCCCCCAACCCCCCTCCCTTTAAAATGAATGGAACATGTAAACCTAAACGTAGAATCGGATTCGTAAGCTCGAAGTTACAAGTCGATTCGCTCAACTATCAGGAGAGAGTAAACGCGGCGACTGTGGCGGCACACGCCACCGATGCGAAGTCAGCGTCGCGAAGTTGGCGTTAAATTCGAACGTTTGAATCAGTTATTTTCTTTCGGGCCCTTTTCAGCCCTGAACCGTGGAAGCGCCGAAGTTCGAGTTTCATTTTTAACGCGGCAGCTTATACCCCCCGAGCGTTACCGACCACTGCCGGTGGTGGTCGGTAAGTTATCCTCCGCCGAGGTCGACGCGCGTTACCGATGCACACGTAAAAAATTTTTCGCGAATTTTCGCGGATTTTTCGCGCGGTAAACCTTCGTCTCCGCGTCCTCCGTCCGACGAGCCTACTCTCGCCCGCACCCGTTGACCCGTTCTCGAGCTATACGGCGACAAAGAAACTTTGATTTTGCACTAATTTGACGTCATCGAAAAAGTTACGGCCAACTGGGAATTAAAGGTATATCGCCTTCCCGAATTTTCCGGGAGCCCATCGGGACTTCGGCCCCGCTCGGCTCGGCTCGAGGTCGAGGTCTTCGGTAGCGACGATGGTGGCGGAGATGCGCTCGATTGGTCTGTCATCGCCAACCACCCCCCACCCCCCCACCCTTTAAAATTAATGGAAAATGTAAACCTAAACGTAGAATCGGATTCGTAAGCTCGGAGTTACAAGTCGATTCGCTCAACTATCAGGGGAGAGTAAATGCGGCGACTGTAGCGGCACTCACCACCGATGCGAAGTCAGCGTCGCGAAATTGCCGTTAAATTCGAACGTTTGAATCAGTTATTTTCTTTCGGGCCCTTTTCAGCCCTGAACCGTGGAAGCGCCGAGATTCGGGTTTCATTTTTAACGCGGCAGCTTATACCCCCCGAGCGTTACCGACCACTGCCGGTGGTGGTCGGTAAGTTATCCTCCGCCGAGGTCTACGCGCGTTACCGATGCACACGTAAAAAATTTTTCGCGAATTTTCGCGAATTTTTCGCGCGGTAAAACTTCGTCTCCGCGTCCTCCGTCCGACGAGCCTACTCTCGCCCGCACCCGTCGACCCGTTCTCGAGCTATGCGGCGACAAAGAAACTTTGATTTTGCACTAATTTGACGTCATCGAAAAAGTTACGGCCAACTGGGAATTAAAGGTATATCGCCTTCCCGAATTTTCCGGGAGCCCATCGGGCCATCTGTCCCGCTCGGCTCGGCTCGGCTCGGCTCGAGCCCGAGGTCATCGGTAGCGACAATGGTGGCGGGGAGGCGCGCGATTGGTCTGCCATCGCCATCCTCCCCTCCCCCCCCCAACCCCCCTCCCTTTAAAATGAATGGAACATGTAAACCTAAACGTAGAATCGGATTCGTAAGCTCGAAGTTACAAGTCGATTCGCTCAACTATCAGGAGAGAGTAAACGCGGCGACTGTGGCGGCACACGCCACCGATGCGAAGTCAGCGTCGCGAAGTTGGCGTTAAATTCGAACGTTTGAATCAGTTATTTTCTTTCGGGCCCTTTTCAGCCCTGAACCGTGGAAGCGCCGAAGTTCGAGTTTCATTTTTAACGCGGCAGCTTATACCCCCCGAGCGTTACCGACCACTGCCGGTGGTGGTCGGTAAGTTATCCTCCGCCGAGGTCGACGCGCGTTACCGATGCACACGTAAAAAATTTTTCGCGAATTTTCGCGGATTTTTCGCGCGGTAAACCTTCGTCTCCGCGTCCTCCGTCCGACGAGCCTACTCTCGCCCGCACCCGTTGACCCGTTCTCGAGCTATACGGCGACAAAGAAACTTTGATTTTGCACTAATTTGACGTCATCGAAAAAGTTACGGCCAACTGGGAATTAAAGGTATATCGCCTTCCCGAATTTTCCGGGAGCCCATCGGGACTTCGGCCCCGCTCGGCTCGGCTCGAGGTCGAGGTCTTCGGTAGCGACGATGGTGGCGGAGATGCGCTCGATTGGTCTGTCATCGCCAACCACCCCCCACCCCCCCACCCTTTAAAATTAATGGAAAATGTAAACCTAAACGTAGAATCGGATTCGTAAGCTCGGAGTTACAAGTCGATTCGCTCAACTATCAGGGGAGAGTAAATGCGGCGACTGTAGCGGCACTCACCACCGATGCGAAGTCAGCGTCGCGAAATTGCCGTTAAATTCGAACGTTTGAATCAGTTATTTTCTTTCGGGCCCTTTTCAGCCCTGAACCGTGGAAGCGCCGAGATTCGGGTTTCATTTTTAACGCGGCAGCTTATACCCCCCGAGCGTTACCGACCACTGCCGGTGGTGGTCGGTAAGTTATCCTCCGCCGAGGTCGACGCGCGTTACCGATGCACACGTAAAAAATTTTTCGCGAATTTTCGCGAATTTTTCGCGCGGTAAAACTTCGTCTCCGCGTCCTCCGTCCGACGAGAATACTCTCGCCCGCACCCGTCGACCCGTTCTCGAGCTATGCGGCGACAAAGAAACTTTGATTTTGCACTAATTTGACGTCATCGAAAAAGTTACGGCCAACTGGGAATTAAAGGTATATCGCCTTCCCGAATTTTCCGGGAGCCCATCGGGCCATCTGTCTCGCTCGGCTCGGCTCGGCTCGGCTCGAGCCCGAGGTCATCGGTAGCGACAATGGTGGCGGGGAGGCGCGCGATTGGTCTGCCATCGCCATCCTCCCCTCCCCCCCCCCCAACCCCCCTCCCTTTAAAATGAATGGAACATGTAAACCTAAACGTAGAATCGGATTCGTAAGCTCGAAGTTACAAGTCGATTCGCTCAACTATCAGGGGAGAGTAAACGCGGCGACTGTGGCGGCACACGCCACCGATGCGAAGTCAGCGTCGCGAAGATGGCGTTAAATTCGAACGTTTGAATCAGTTATTTTCTTTCGGGCCCTTTTCAGCCCTGAACCGTGGAAGCGCCGAAGTTCGGGTTTCATTTTTAACGCGGCAGCTTATACCCCCCGAGCGTTACCGACCACTGCCGGTGGTGGTCGGTAAGTTATCCTCCGCCGTGGTCGACGCGTCACCGATGCACACGTAAAAAATTTTTCGCGAATTTTCGCGAATTTTTCGCGGGATAAACCTTCGTCTACGCGTCCTCCGTCCGACGAGCCTACTCTCGCCCGCACCCGTCGACCCGTTCTCGAGCTATACGGCGACAAAGAAACTTTGATTTTGCACTAATTTGACGTCATCGAAAAAAGTTACGGCCAACTGGGAATTAAAGGTATATCGCCTTCCCGAATTTTCCGGGAGCCCATCGGGCCTTCGGCCCCGCCCGGCTGGGCTCGGCTCGGCTCGAGGTCGAGGTCGTCTGTAGCGACGATGGTGGCGGAGAGCCGCGCGATTGGTCTGTCATCGCCAACCACCCCCCCCCCACCCCCCCTCCCTTTAAAATTAATGGAAAATGTAAACCTAAACGTAGAATCGGATTCGTAACCTCGAAGTTACAAGTCGATTCGCTCAACTATCAGGGGAGAGTAAATGCGGCGACTGTAGCGGCACTCACCACCGATGCGAAGTCAGCGTCGCGAAATTGGCGTTAAATTCGAACGTTTGAATCAGTTATTTTCTTTCGGGCCCTTTTCAGCCCTGAACCGTGGAAGCGCCGAGATTCGGGTTTCATTTTTAACGCGGCAGCTTATACCCCCCGAGCGTTACCGACCACTGCCGGTGGTGGTCGGTAAGTTATCCTCCGCCGAGGTCGACGTGTCACCGATGCACACGTAAAAAATTTTTCGCGAATTTTCGCGAATTTTTCGCGCGGTAAACCTTCGTCTCCGCGTCCTCCGTCCGACGAGCCTACTCTCGCCCGCACCCGTCGACCCGTTCTCGAGCTATACGGCGACAAAGAAACTTTGATTTTGCACTAATTTGACGTCATCGAAAAAGTTACGGCCAACTGGGAATTAAAGGTATATCGCCTTCCCGAATTTTCCGGGAGCCCATCGGGCCTTCGGCCCCGCCCGGCTGGGCTCGGCTCGGCTCGAGGTCGAGGTCGTCTGTAGCGACGATGGTGGCGGAGAGCCGCGCGATTGGTCTGTCATCGCCAACCACCCCCCCCACCCCCCCACCCTTTAAAATTAATGGAAAATGTAAACCTAAACGTAGAATCGGATTCGTAACCTCGAAGTTACAAGTCGATTCGCTCAACTATCAGGGGAGAGTAAATGCGGCGACTGTAGCGGCACTCACCACCGATGCGAAGTCAGCGTCGCGAAATTGCCGTTAAATTCGAACGTTTGAATCAGTTATTTTCTTTCGGGCCCTTTTCAGCCCTGAACCGTGGAAGCGCCGAGATTCGGGTTTCATTTTTAACGCGGCAGCTTATATCCCCCGAGCGTTACCGACCACTGCCGGTGGTGGTCGGTAAGTTATCCTCCGCCGAGGTCGACGCGCGTTACCGATGCACACGTAAAAAATTTTTCGCGAATTTTCGCGAATTTTTCGCGCGGTAAACCTTCGTCTCCGCGTCCTCCGTCCGACGAGCCTACTCTCGCCCGCACCCGTCGACCCGTTCTCGAGCTATGCGGCGACAAAGAAACTTTGATTTTGCACTAATTTGACGTCACCGAAAAAGTTACGGCCAACTGGGAATTAAAGGTATATCGCCTTCCCGAATTTTCCGGGAGCCCATCGGGCCATCGGTCCCGCTCGGCTCGGCTCGGCTCTGCTCGAGCCCGAGGTCATCGGTAGCGACGATGGTGGCGGGGAGGCGCGCGATTGGTCAGCCATCGCCATCCTCCCCTCCCCCCCCAACCCCCCTCCCTTTAAAATGAATGGAACATGTAAACCTAAACGTAGAATCGGATTCGTAACCTCGAAGTTACAAGTCGATTCGCTCAACTATCAGGGGAGCGTAAACGCGGCGACTGTAGCGGCACTCACCACCGATGCGAAGTCAGCGTCGCGAAATTGGCGTTAAATTCGAACGTTTGAATCAGTTATTTTCTTTCGGGCCCTTTTCAGCCCTGAACCGTGGAAGCGCCGAGATTCGGGTTTCATTTTTAACGCGGCAGCTTATACCCCCCGAGCGTTACCGACCACTGCCGGTGGTGGTCGGTAAGTTATCCTCCGCCGAGGTCGACGCGTCACCGATGCACACGTACAAAAACTTTTCGCGAATTTTCGCTAATTTTTCGCGCGGTAAACCTTCGTCTCCGCGTCCTCCGTCCGACGAGCCTACTCTCGCCCGCACCCGTCGACCCGTTCTCGAGCTATGCGGCGACAAAGAAACTTTGATTTTGCACTAATTTGACGTCATCGAAAAAGTTACGGCCAACTGGGTATTAAAGGTATATCGCCTTCCCGAATTTTCCGGGAGCCCATCGGGCCATCGGTCCCGCTCGGCTCGGCTCGGCTCGGCTCGAGGTCGAGGTCGTCTGTAGCGACGATGGTGGCGGAGAGCCGCGCGATTGGTCTGTCATCGCCAACCACCCCCCCCCCACCCCCCCTCCCTTTAAAATTAATGGAAAATGTAAACCTAAACGTAGAATCGGATTCGTAACCTCGAAGTTACAAGTCGATTCGCTCAACTATCAGGGGAGAGTAAATGCGGCGACTGTAGCGGCACTCACCACCGATGCGAAGTCAGCGTCGCGAAATTGGCGTTAAATTCGAACGTTTGAATCAGTTATTTTCTTTCGGGCCCTTTTCAGCCCTGAACCGTGGAAGCGCCGAGATTCGGGTTTCATTTTTAACGCGGCAGCTTATACCCCCCGAGCGTTACCGACCACTGCCGGTGGTGGTCGGTAAGTTATCCTCCGCCGAGGTCGACGCGTCACCGATGCACACGTAAAAAATTTTTCGCGAATTTTCGCGAATTTTTCGCGCGGTAAACCTTCGTCTCCGCGTCCTCCGTCCGACGAGCCTACTCTCGCCCGCACCCGTCGACCCGTTCTCGAGCTATACGGCGACAAAGAAACTTTGATTTTGCACTAATTTGACGTCATCGAAAAAGTTACGGCCAACTGGGAATTAAAGGTATATCGCCTTCCCGAATTTTCCGGGAGCCCATCGGGCCTTCGGCCCCGCCCGGCTGGGCTCGGCTCGGCTCGAGGTCGAGGTCGTCTGTAGCGACGATGGTGGCGGAGAGCCGCGCGATTGGTCTGTCATCGCCAACCACCCCCCCCACCCCCCCACCCTTTAAAATTAATGGAAAATGTAAACCTAAACGTAGAATCGGATTCGTAACCTCGAAGTTACAAGTCGATTCGCTCAACTATCAGGGGAGAGTAAATGCGGCGACTGTAGCGGCACTCACCACCGATGCGAAGTCAGCGTCGCGAAATTGCCGTTAAATTCGAACGTTTGAATCAGTTATTTTCTTTCGGGCCCTTTTCAGCCCTGAACCGTGGAAGCGCCGAGATTCGGGTTTCATTTTTAACGCGGCAGCTTATATCCCCCGAGCGTTACCGACCACTGCCGGTGGTGGTCGGTAAGTTATCCTCCGCCGAGGTCGACGCGCGTTACCGATGCACACGTAAAAAATTTTTCGCGAATTTTCGCGAATTTTTCGCGCGGTAAACCTTCGTCTCCGCGTCCTCCGTCCGACGAGCCTACTCTCGCCCGCACCCGTCGACCCGTTCTCGAGCTATGCGGCGACAAAGAAACTTTGATTTTGCACTAATTTGACGTCACCGAAAAAGTTACGGCCAACTGGGAATTAAAGGTATATCGCCTTCCCGAATTTTCCGGGAGCCCATCGGGCCATCGGTCCCGCTCGGCTCGGCTCGGCTCTGCTCGAGCCCGAGGTCATCGGTAGCGACGATGGTGGCGGGGAGGCGCGCGATTGGTCAGCCATCGCCATCCTCCCCTCCCCCCCCAACCCCCCTCCCTTTAAAATGAATGGAACATGTAAACCTAAACGTAGAATCGGATTCGTAACCTCGAAGTTACAAGTCGATTCGCTCAACTATCAGGGGAGCGTAAACGCGGCGACTGTAGCGGCACTCACCACCGATGCGAAGTCAGCGTCGCGAAATTGGCGTTAAATTCGAACGTTTGAATCAGTTATTTTCTTTCGGGCCCTTTTCAGCCCTGAACCGTGGAAGCGCCGAGATTCGGGTTTCATTTTTAACGCGGCAGCTTATACCCCCCGAGCGTTACCGACCACTGCCGGTGGTGGTCGGTAAGTTATCCTCCGCCGAGGTCGACGCGTCACCGATGCACACGTACAAAAACTTTTCGCGAATTTTCGCTAATTTTTCGCGCGGTAAACCTTCGTCTCCGCGTCCTCCGTCCGACGAGCCTACTCTCGCCCGCACCCGTCGACCCGTTCTCGAGCTATGCGGCGACAAAGAAACTTTGATTTTGCACTAATTTGACGTCATCGAAAAAGTTACGGCCAACTGGGTATTAAAGGTATATCGCCTTCCCGAATTTTCCGGGAGCCCATCGGGCCATCGGTCCCGCTCGGCTCGGCTCGGCTCGGCTTGAGCCCGAGGTCATCGGTAGCGACGATGGTGGCGGGGAGGCGCGCGATTGGTCTGCCATCGCCATCCTCCCCTCCCCCCCCAACCCCCCTCCCTTTAAAGTGAATGGAACATGTAAACCTAAACGTAGAATCGGATTCGTAAGCTCGAAGTTACAAGTCGATTCGCTCAACTATCAGGGGAGAGTAAACGCGGCGACTGTGGCGGCACACGCCACCGATGCGAAGTCAGCGTCGCGAAGATGGTGTTAAATTCGAACGTTTGAATCAGTTATTTTCTTTCGGGCCCTTTTCAGCCCTGAACCGTGGAAGCGCCGAAGTTCGGGTTTCATTTTTAACGCGGCAGCTTATACCCCCCGAGCGTTACCGACCACTGCCGGTGGTGGTCGGTAAGTTATCCTCCGCCGTGGTCGACGCGTCACCGATGAACACGTAAAAAATTTTTCGCGAATTTTCGCGAATTTTTCGCGGGATAAACCTTCGTCTACGCGTCCTCCGTCCGACGAGCCTACTCTCGCCCGCACCCGTCGACCCGTTCTCGAGCTATACGGCGACAAAGAAACTTTGATTTTGCACTAATTTGACGTCATCGAAAAAGTTACGGCCAACTGGGAATTAAAGGTATATCGCCTTCCCGAATTTTCCGGGAGCCCATCGGGCCTTCGGCCCCGCTCGGCTCGGCTCGGCTCGAGGTCGAGGTCTTCGGTAGCGACGATGGTGGCGGAGATGCGCTCGATTGGTCTGTCATCGCCAACCACCCCCCACCCCCCCACCCTTTAAAATTAATGGAAAATGTAAACCTAAACGTAGAATCGGATTCGTAAGCTCGAAGTTACAAGTCGATTCGCACAACTATCTGGGGAGAATAAATGCGGCGACTGTAGCGGCACTCACCACCGATGCGAAGTCAGCGTCGCGAAATTGGCGTTAAATTCGAACGTTTGAATCAGTTATTTTCTTTCGTGCCCTTTTCAGCCCTGAACCGTGGAAGCGCCGAGATTCGGGTTTCATTTTTAACGTGGCAACTTATACCCCCCGAGCGTTACCGACCACTGCCGGTGGTGGTCGGTAAGTTATCCTCCGCCGAGGTCGCCGCGTCACCGATGCACACGTACAAAAATTTTTCGCGAATTTTCGCGAATTTTTCGCGCGGTAAACCTTCGTCTCCGCGTCCTCCGTCCGACGAGCCTACTCTCGCCCGCACGAGTCGACCCGTTCTCGAGCTATACGGCGACAAAGAAACTTTGATTTTGCACTAATTTGACGTCATCGAAAAAGTTACGGCCAACTGGGAATTAAAGGTATATCGCCTTCCCGAATTTTCCGGGAGCCCATCGGGCCTTCGGCCCCGCCCGGCTGGGCTCGGCTCGGCTCGAGGTCGAGGTCGTCTGTAGCGACGATGGTGGCGGAGAGCCGCGCGATTGGTCTGTCATCGCCAACCACCCGCCCCACCCCCCCTCCCTTTAAAATTAATGGAAAATGTAAACCTAAACGTAGAATCGGATTCGTAACCTCGAAGTTACAAGTCGATTCGCTCAACTATCAGGGGAGAGTAAATGCGGCGACTGTAGCGGCACTCACCACCGATGCGAAGTCAGCGTCGCGAAATTGGCGTTAAATTCGAACGTTTGAATCAGTTATTTTCTTTCGGGCCCTTTTCAGCCCTGAACCGTGGAAGCGCCGAGATTCGGGTTTCATTTTTAACGCGGCAGCTTATACCCCCCGAGCGTTACCGACCACTGCCGGTGGTGGTCGGTAAGTTATCCTCCGCCGAGGTCGACGCGTCACCGATGCACACGTACAAAAATTTTTCGCGAATTTTCGCGAATTTTTCGCGCGGTAAACCTTCGTCTCCGCGTCCTCCGTCCGACGAGCCTACTCTCGCCCGCACCCGTCGACCTGTTCTCGAGCTATACTGCGACCAAGAAACTTTGATTTTGCACTAATTTGACGTCACCGAAAAAGTTACGGCCAACTGGGTATTAAAGGTATATCGCCTTCCCGAATTTTCCGGGAGCCCATCGGGCCATCGGTCCCGCTCGGCTCGGCTCGGCTCGGCTCGAGCCCGAGGTCATCGGTAGCGACGATGGTGGCGGGGAGGCGCGCGATTGGTCTGCCATCGCCATCCTCCCCTCCCCCCCGAACCCCCCTCCCTTTAAAATGAATGGAACATGTAAACCTAAACGTAGAATCGGATTCGTAAGCTCGAAGTTACAAGTCGATTCGCTCAACTATCAGGGGAGAGTAAACGCGGCGACTGTAGCGGCACTCACCACCGATGCGAAGTCAGCGTCGCGAAATTGCCGTTAAATTCGAACGTTTGAATCAGTTATTTTCTTTCGTGCCCTTTTCAGCCCTGAACCGTGGAAGCGCCGAGATTCGGGTTTCATTTTTAACGTGGCAGCTTATACCCCCCGAGCGTTACCGACCACTGCCGGTGGTGGTCGGTAAGTTATCCTCCGCCGAGGTCGACGCGTCACCGATGCACACGTAAAAAATTTTTCGCGAATTTTCGCGAATTTTTCGCGCGGTAAACCTTCGTCTCCGCGTCCTCCGTCCGACGAGCCTACTCTCGCCCGCACCCGTCGACCCGTTCTCGAGCTATACGGCGAAAAAGAAACTTTGATTTTGCACTAATTTAACGTCATCGAAAAAGTTACGGCCAACTGGGAATTAAAGGTATATCGCCTTCCCGAATTTTCCGGGAGCCCATCGGGCCATCGGTCCCGCTCGGCTCGGCTCGGCTCGGCTCGAGCCCGAGGTCATCGGTAGCGACGATGGTGGCGGGGAGGCGCGCGATTGGTCTGCCATCGCCATCCTCCCCTCCCCCCCCCAACCCCCCTCCCTTTAAAATGAATGGAACATGTAAACCTAAACGTAGAATCGGATTCGTAAGCTCGAAGTTACAAGTCGATTCGCTCAACTATCAGGAGAGAGTAAACGCGGCGACTGTAGCGGCACACGCCACCGATGCGAAGTCAGCGTCGCGAAGTTGGCGTTAAATTCGAACGTTTGAATCAGTTATTATCTTTCGGGCCCTTTTCAGCCCTGAACCGTGGAAGCGCCGAAATTCGGGTTGCATTTTTAACGCGGCAGCTTATACCCCCCGAGCGTTACCGACCACTGCCGGTGGTGGTCGGTAAATTACCCTCCGCCGTGGTCGACGCGTCACCGATGCACACGTAAAAAATTTTTAGCGAATTTTCGCGAATTTTTCGCGGGATAAACCTTCGTCTCCGCGTCCTCCGTCCGACGAGCCTACTCTCGCCCGCACCCGTCGACCCGTTCTCGAGCTATACGGCGACAAAGAAACTTTGATTTTGCACTAATTTGACGTCATCGAAAAAGTTACGGCCAACTGGGAATTAAAGGTATATCGCCTTCCCGAATTTTCCGGGAGCCCATCGGGCCTTCGGCCCCGCTCGGCTCGGCTCGGCTCGAGGTCGAGGTCTTCGGTAGCGACGATGGTGGCGGAGATGCGCTCGATTGGTCTGTCATCGCCAACCACCCCCCACCACCCCCCACCCTTTAAAATTAATGGAAAATGTAAACCTAAACGTAGAATCGGATTCGTAAGCTCGAAGTTACAAGTCGATTCGCTCAACTATCTGGGGAGAGTAAATGCGGCGACTGTAGCGGCACTCACCACCGATGCGAAGTCAGCGTCGCGAAATTGCCGTTAAATTCGAACGTTTGAATCAGTTATTTTCTTTCGTGCCCTTTTCAGCCCTGAACCGTGGAAGCGCCGAGATTCGGGTTTCATTTTTAACGTGGCAGCTTATACCCCCCGAGCGTTACCGACCACTGCCGGTGGTTGTCGGTAAGTTATCCTGCGCCGAGGTCGACGCGTCACCGATGCACACGTACAAAAATTTTTCGCGAATTTTCGCGAATTTTTCGCGCGGTAAACCTTCGTCTCCGCGTCCTCCGTCCGACGAGCCTACTCTCGCCCGCACGAGTCGACCCGTTCTCGAGCTATACGGCGACAAAGAAACTTTGATTTTGCACTAATTTGACGTCATCGAAAAAGTTACGGCCAACTGGGAATTAAAGGTATATCGCCTTCCCGAATTTTCCGGGAGCCCATCGGGCCTTCGGCCCCGCCCGGCTGGGCTCGGCTCGGCTCGAGGTCGAGGTCGTCTGTAGCGACGATGGTGGCGGAGAGCCGCGCGATTGGTCTGTCATCGCCAACCACCCCCCCCACCCCCCCTCCCTTTAAAATTAATGGAAAATGTAAACCTAAACGTAGAATCGGATTCGTAACCTCGAAGTTACAAGTCGATTCGCTCAACTATCAGGGGAGAGTAAATGCGGCGACTGTAGCGGCACTCACCACCGATGCGAAGTCAGCGTCGCGAAATTGGCGTTAAATTCGAACGTTTGAATCAGTTATTTTCTTTCGGGCCCTTTTCAGCCCTGAACCGTGGAAGCGCCGAGATTCGGGTTTCATTTTTAACGCGGCAGCTTATACCCCCCGAGCGTTACCGACCACTGCCGGTGGTGGTCGGTAAGTTATCCTCCGCCGAGGTCGACGCGTCACCGATGCACACGTACAAAAATTTTTCGCGAATTTTCGCGAATTTTTCGCGCGGTAAACCTTCGTCTCCGCGTCCTCCGTCCGACGAGCCTACTCTCGCCCGCACCCGTCGACCCGTTCTCGAGCTATACGGCGACCAAGAAACTTTGATTTTGCACTAATTTGACGTCACCGAAAAAGTTACGGCCAACTGGGTATTAAAGGTATATCGCCTTCCCGAATTTTCCGGGAGCCCATCGGGCCATCGGCCCCGCTCGGCTCGGCTCGGCTCGAGGTCGAGGTCTTCGGTAGCGACGATGGTGGCGGAGATGCGCTCGATTGGTCTGTCATCGCCAACCACCCCCCACCACCCCCCACCCTTTAAAATTAATGTTGATTCAATTGACCCCAGCCGCCCAGATCACAGGTATTCAGCCGAACTCGACCTCCTCTCACGGCCTCACGTTAGCAGGAGTTATTCAGAATGATGGTAGCTGCGCTGGAACCACGTATAGTGATCCGTTTGGGACTTGGACCGATGTCGTGGTACAAGCTTTAGTCCGAATCACGATCCGCGACTACATCGCTCCAATCAGATTGTCAACCGGACAGATTCATCTACAAACTGGGCAAACCTGCCCCCTTCAAAAAGGAAGCTGCTTAGACGCACAAGATGGCCATACGTTCTGGGAAACCACGCCGACGGACTCGTGCAAATTCAATAATTATGATGTCTTGTACGAAGGGATAGCCACTAAACTATCCTCCAAGGTGAATCCTTCTCCAACCCTGTATACCGTAGCATCGCAGGACACGACTTTTGCACTCACGGAGACAGGCAGATCGTCAGTTTGCGGATATGTCATAATCCGTACGGAACACCCCAAGCTGTTCATTCTGGAAGTTGGAAGTTCAGGAAAATTCAAGGAGAAAACACACACCTTGGTCAACAATCTGGACATCTTCACGTATGTCAACAGCAAATTTGTTTACGTGGAGAAGCACCTCCGGAAACAATTTTCTCAACTCTACAAAGATGTAATCCGTCAGAAGTGTGAGCTAGAGCGTCAGATTCTCCAGAACGCCCTCACATTATTACATTCAGCACCCGAAGAAGTTGCCACTGCCATCATGAAGGATGTCGGATTTATCGCAGTTCCAGCAGGAGAGGTAGTGCACATAATAAAGTGCATACCAGTCACGGTCCAAGTGAGGAAAACCGAACGGTGTTATGATGAGCTACCCATCACATATCGGAACACATCAAAATTCCTGAAGCCAAGGGACCACATCATTTCAAATACGGGGACAGAAAAGCCATGCAATGAGCTACTTCCCCCATATTATAGACTGCACGGAACATGGTATCGCCTAACACCGTCATTGATGGAGGCCATCACTCCTTCGGAGCTTCACCCCCTCGCCAAGTCAACCTGGAAATACATAGATCCGAAGAACTTGGCAACGGGAGGCATTTATTCACAAGACGACCTGGACAAACTACAGGATCATATAATGTTTCCTGTAGAGAAGGTAGCAGTCATAAATTCAATCGCACAGGGTGCGACGGGAAGACAGTTTGCAGCAGGAAACATCAACATGTTCAACCTGCTCGATGAAAACTCCCTACAGCAGATAGCGGAGTCTACAGCACAGAAATTATGGTCCGGATTCACTACATTCGGATCAATAAGTGCTGGAATAATCGGAGTGTATGTAGCGATCCGCACGATCAAAACAATCATCAGTACGATCGTTAACGGCATCGCATTACACTCACTATACGGCTGGAGCCTGCATCTCGTTGTCGCCATCTGGAGTTCACTGACCCGGTTCTTTATATTCATGAAGCAGAGGGACAACAAGACTTCAGCGGCCATCGAGGACAAAGATAGTGATAGTGCCAGTGTCGGAGAATTCCGAACCCGTCCTCCCTTGACGAAACGAACGTTAATTTGCGATTCCCTTGACCCAGCGTTGCGAGACAGGGATGACATTTCAGTGCATCCTGTCTACCGCCACCCAGAGGCAGAGATTCCACTGCGTGAAATCTCTTCTCTAAGGGGGGAGGTGTGACGTCGGTCGCACCTCCGACGTTAGCTTTAAGACTACATGTAAAATTAGATACATAAGAGCGAGCGTTCCCCTTTAAAGATTCCAAACTCCTAAAAATCCTTCATAACAATGAATCCTTAACACCACGTACATCTGATTGAAATCCATCAACATAACCTAAAATCCAAAATCTGTCAAAATCCTAAAATAGCCAAAAATGGCCCAAACTCGAAGATTGAAATATCATTGGACTCGTGAGCGAAAATCATGAAACTAACCTAAAAATTTGTAGGTTAGGTTCTCAATTCGCGTTTGTTTAGACTTTACCAAAATTTCGATTTTTGGTAATTTTCAAAAGTACTTAGAATATTTTCAAACATATGATCGGTCGACAAATGATGTCAACTAATCATATGACATATAAAATTTACATCGAAACGCCTTGCAAGAGCAAGCGCTCGAAAATATTCTAAGTCCCAATTTATTTAAATAAATAAATAGGTACGCCAATGGTTACCACTTAATTTTCGAGTCCTGCACCACTGGGAACGAAAACTGCTGACTCTAGTGCGGCGGCCATCGCGCTGTTTACGACGAAGACCGGCACAAAGAGGACACGGTCCCCTTTTGCGAAGTCAGCATTTTTCGGACGAACGTTATTCGTCGACGAACGTTCGATTCTCCACAGTCCTCTCCGGGGACCCGAGTGGGTCAGTCGAGTTTTCGTCAATCTTCCAAGTCCAGACTATTTAGACATAGTCTTTCCAAATCCAGATTGTTTAGACACAATCTTTCCAAATCCATACTGTTTAGACACAGTCCCTAATACCATTCAGTAATATCGTATTCTTATTCGTTTAATTCAAATATTACTTCGTTTATTCAATTAAACATTTTTATTGCGTCTCATATTTCGTACTTAGTACGTATTTCGATTTCGTTAATAATAAGCATCTTTACCTTTGTATTCTTTTACGTTTATAATATACTTTGTTTTACCAGAGTCAATCTAAATCCCAATTATTATTTCCTTGCTCCTAACTTCGTAGTTTGAAGTGACACGTTGTTAGTTAGAGATAGAGTTCTCACTGGAAAGTTCGCGAATGGTATTCCTTATTCAATTTCCTGTTTCAACGTGTTCGCGTACGTGCGTGATAGTGATAGACTTGCTCCCATAGCAAGCTCCGCAGCATCCACGTCCGTTTTCTCGAATCAAAATATCGTCAACCACGCGGACGATATTCGCGAGATAAATTCACGGGATCGCACAGCGTCCACGCCCGTTTTCGCTAGTTAAAATATCGTCAATCACGCGGACGATATTCGTGAGTTAGATTTACGGTATCGTACAGCGTCCACGCCCGTTTCCTCAACGAGCGCATCCGTCTACAATACCGTAGCAGCCAGCTGTCAACCATTGGAGGTCGTTCCTGCCAAATATTGACGTGACAGAGTTTGGCGCAGTCGTCAATCCTTGAAGGTCGTTTCCAGCCATTTGGATCAACGCCTGTCAAGCAGAGCGGACCGTATTCAAGGCCATCAGCGCAACCGTAGCTGTTCATCCGTTGCGAATTCATGTCTCGTGTCAATCGACAAGCAAGCGAAGCGTAAAAATAAGTGGAACATATTACCGCGTATGTTTCAGGGTCGCGTGCATCATTCATCTGTGTAAGACTGCATGCAGGTGTCGGCATCGGGTCCTAGTCTGTTGATAAAAAGACCAACACTTTTATTAAATGTCAGTCAGTGGAAGAGTAGAGTAGCCGGGCCGCGGTATTCTCTTCTCTTGCTCTTATAGCCCCGCCAGGACGTGACAAATGGATGTGACACAATCTTTCCAAATCCATACTGTTTAGACACAGTCCCTAATACCATTCAGTAATATCGTATTCTTATTCGTTTAATTCAAATATTACTTCGTTTATTCAATTAAACAATTTTATTGCGTTTCATATTTCGTACTTAGTACGTATTTCGATTTCGTTAATAATAAGCATCTTTACCTTTGTATTCTTTTACGTTATTAATATACTTTGTTTTACCAGAGTCAATCTAAATCCCAATTATTATTTCCTTGCTCCTAACTTCGTAGTTTGAAGTGACACGTTGTTAGTTAGAGATAGAGTTCTCACTGGAAAGTTCGCGAATAGTATTCCTTATTCAATTTCCTGTTACGTGTTCGCGTACGTGCGTGATAGTGATAGACTTGCTCGCATAGCAAGCTCCGCAGCATCCACGTCCGTTTTCTCGAATCAAAATATCGTCAACCACGCGGACGATATTCGCGAGATAAATTCACGGGATCGCACAGCGTCCACGCCCGTTTTCGCTAGTTAAAATATCGTCAATCACGCGGACGATATTCGTGAGTTAGATTCACGGTATCGTACAGCGTCCACGCCCGTTTCCTCAACGAGCGCATCCGTCTACAATACCGTAGCAGCCAGCTGTCAATCATTGGAGGTCGTTCCTGTCAAATATTGACGTGACAGAGTTTGGCGCAGTCGTCAATCCTTGAAGGTCGTTTCCAGCCATTTGGATCAACGCCTGTCAAGCAGAGCGGACCGTATTCAAGGCCATCAGCGCAACCGTAGCTGTTCATCCGTTGCGAATTCATGTCTCGTGTCAATCGACAAACAAGCGAAGCGTAAAAGTAAGTGGAACATATTATCGCGTATGTTTCAGGGTCGCGTGCATCTTTCATCTGTGTAAGACTGCATGCAGGTGTCGGCATCGGGTCCTAGTCTGTTGATAAAAAGACCAACACTTTTATTAAATGTCAGTCAGTGGAAGAGCAGAGTAGCCGGGCCGCGGTATTCTCTTCTCTTGCTCTTATAGCCCCGCCAGGACGTGACAAGGACATCTGTATAGAAGATCCGATGTACGACACCTACTGTCAGTACCGCCAGTTCCTGCTGCAACAATATTATTAGGCGTTAATACAACATTGCGGTGAGTCGTATAATAACTTGTATAATTGCTGAATCCTGTAAACTCACCGCTCTCGTTGCATCCTCTCGCGTGTGATTCTTGTCGGACACTTCTTGTAACCGCGTCGGACGTTCTCTTCTTGACTGCATCCATAGCAATATCGGTTGTCCTAGTGCATATGACAGCCCGCGGCTGTCTCGGCACGAAAGACCACTCCTCATTTTAATCATAATATCTCAACCGTCCGTCTGTCACTGTTCTCTTTTCTCTCTCCTGGTACCTGTAACAAAAACACAGTGACGGACGTGACAAATTTGGCGCAGTCGGTAGGACATCGAAGTGGTCGCCGATATTTGCATTAACAAGCCCCGACGCGTGTCAGTGCGAAATTCACATTTCTAAATCCCATTCATATCTTTCAAAATGTCTCGCCCAATCACGCGATCTCAAAGGGATCTCCAAGCAGATCCTAACGCAGACCTTCCCCCAATGACCGAGGAAGAGTTACTCCTTTATGCACAAGACCTCGCCCGTAGAGAGCAATATCTCAAAGAGGAAACTGATTTTATTGCCAAATTGCGTCTCAAATATGAAGAAGACGCACAAAACCAAAAGAATATGCTCGACGAAATACGAAAAGAGCTTCATAACATCCAAATCACGAGTCAAACCCTACGTCAACAAACGCCTACACCAGGCCCTAGTAACGTCTCTAATATGCGGGAACCTTCACCGCCAGAGCCACGCGAAATCCCACAGTATGAACCTACTGGTAATTTCGCTCTAAAACAAGCCGCCGAGCTTGTCCCTAGATTCGACGGAACTTCGTCTTCCGTCCTACAATTCATACGTGCATGCAAACGCGCGCGTGACACCGTACCGGCCACTGCAGAGCGTGCCCTCACGAAATTGCTCTGCAATAAACTCCACGATCGTGCTTATGCCGCTATAGAAGGCGAGCACATATCCACAATTTCTGCACTATGCGAAAAGTTACGTACAGTGCTGGGCCCATACAAATTCGTGGACCAGTACCGTGGCGATCTCGCGAGTGTACTCCAAGCTCCAAACGAGCACATCTTAGACTTCATCAATCGCGTTAAAGACCTTCGAACCGCGATTCAAGATGCCACAGATATTGGCCTTGATTACGAAGAGCTGGATCGCTTCGTAGTAGATTGCTTCCTACGAGGTCTCCTTCCCCAGCTGCGTGCCGAAGTGCTTCATTGCCCTTCGCGAAATCCTGCCACTGTTTTCGAAGCAGCCATCTCTGCTTACAGGCAGTATGAGTCAGACCAGACTCGTCGACGAGAACTGATCCGCGAAGAAAAACGAGTCAGCTTCTCTGATAACCGGCCGTATCGCCCGCGTTCCACGTACGAGTCCGCTCGTGACATTCCAGAGCGAACTCAAGAACGCCGCGATAACAGACCGGACTCGTCTCAGCAGTCCTCGAGAAACTTAAACCGGGACTCTTATCGCTCCCCGACGCCGCAACGGCGATGGGAAAATAATCCTCGCGACCAAAACACGTACCGCGATGGTCGCACAGACCGCCCCTCAAGCCCTAACAAATTTTGCAACTACTGCAAAGTCCCCGGGCACGATATTCACGAGTGCCGTAAGCGCGCTTTTAATAATAATAGGAGGTCGGGAAACGAGTCCGGCCTCCCGACCGAAGCCAACCCAAGGCGGGAGGCCGCATCTTCAACCCAAACTACAGCCCGCACCCAAACAGCTATCCGGACGAACGACCAGTCCGACGATTCGTCTCAGCAGTAAATCTTGCTGCAGACTCACCAATTCCGCGCGTAAAAATCTCCGCCCCTCAATTACAAAAGAAGTGTGAATTTTTGTTAGACACGGGTTCGGAGATCAACTTAATTCGTGCGTCAAGTCTAGAACCAAATCTACCTATAGATCATACGAACACTATAGAAGTCCAAGGAATAACCGAGGGATCCATTCCAACTCTCGGTCAAATTAAAATACACTTACAGGGTCAAAACCCTATTGAATTTCATGTCTTGGAAGAAAACTTCCCAATTAACATCGACGGAATCCTCGGTTCTCCCTTCTTCAGAACAGGAGCCGAGATCTCCTTTGCGAATGAATACATTACGATAGGAAACATTCGGGTTCCCTTCTCGAACCCTTGCGCGCCCACGGCTGAGCCTCGCGATGAATTGGCAGCAGAGGTTATTTCAATGCCTTCGTCTATGACCAACGATCTCGTTAAAACTCCAGCCGCCAAGCGTGAGGAACATTCGGCAAGGAACGTTCGAGTGTCTTCCTCAAATCCTCGTGCACCCGCGGTCAGACCTTGCAGAGCCCCGGTGACGGAGGTTATTTCAATGCCTCCTCGGGATTCGATCGAGTACTCCCTAGAGAAAAACGCCGTGAAAAGCCGGCCGGAATCGAAGGAGACTCGAGAGATATCGGAGTACACTGCGAGAAGTCGGATCGTGGAGCGTGAGGATCGAGTCCGAACAAAGACTCCTCCGAAATCCGAAGAATTCGTCCTCGAACCTCGTACCGTTGCGTGCATAGCGGTCGACGTCGAAGGACCCAAACAGGGATATATCCGCCGTGTTAACGTAGCGCCGGATGTATTCCTGGGTGACTGCGTCGTCACCAATCGTAAAGGCAAAGCGAGCCTCCGGTGTTTTAACACCTCGTCGGAAAGAGTTTCATTTCGATTGCCCCCATTGGAGATGGAAGAAATCGAGTCGTACTCTTCCGACTCTTATACTAATTCCGGGAATCATCCCGACGTATTCGGTAACCATCCCGACCTTTCTAATTCCGGGAACCATCCCGACGCATTCGGTAACCATCCCGACCTTACTAATTCCGGGAACCATCCCGACGCATTCGGTAACCATCCCGACCTTTCTAATTCCGGGAACCATCCCGACGTATTCGGTAACCATCCCGACCTTTCTAATTCCGGGTATCATCCCGACGCATTCGGTAACCATCCCGACATTACTAACTCCGGTAACCAGCCCGATTCTTATACTAACTCCGGTAACCAGCCCGATTCTTATTCTAACTCCGGTAACCAGCCCGATTCTCATACTAACTCCGGTAACCAGCCCGATTCTCATACTAACTCCGGTAACCAGCCCGATTCTTATACTAACTCCGGTAACCAGCCCGATCATTATACTAACTCCGGTAACCAGCACGATCCTTATTCTAACTCCGGTAACCAGCCCGATCAATTCCAAGACCAACTCCATTCCTACGACAATCAAAGATCTTCAAGACCCATATGTAAGCAGGTCTGTTCTATATTGCACAATAAATCCAGCGACAGTTCTAAACCAGAGAAGGATATCAAAGCCTCCAGAGTAAAAGAACTTCATAACTTACTTCAAAATTATATCTTTGATGATCCACAGAAACTCGATTCCTTTCAACTTCCATCTGCACGTTGCCATGCGAAGCGAAACGAATACGATAAAATTAATCTCCGCGCTACAGCGAAATACGCGTCAGCAAGAAAGCAATATAAATCCGAGTACCCTCGCGATAACGGATACCCCTATGAGAATAAGCGAGCGAAATTCGAAGCCCAGCGTCGGCAAAATCTCCTTCGACCACCGGAAGATATAGAACAAGTATTCCTACTCAAAGAACCCCGCAAAGGCAAATTCGATGCGCAATATACGGGTCCTCACGAAATTTGCGACATCTTAGACTCAAACAATGTGAAAATTAAAGTAGGGAACCATTTTAAGATTGTACATGCAAACAAACTCAAGCGTGCGCCGAATAATCCAACGCAAACCCCGCGTCAGCGAAACGTGACACTCATCTGGACGCAGATAAGAAAAGACAAAAGTGAAAGTGTTAGTGAACAAAGTGATTCCCCACCCACCCTAAACCCCGAGAAAAGACAGTCGAAAAATGAACATTGCGAATACGACTTGTCGGACATTACAAAACCAGCCCCAGCCCCACGTGCCGACACCGACAACATTTCAGTGCGACCAGTGTTTCGTACAAATATAGGAAATACTCGCCGAGAACTGTGCTCCCTGCGCGGAGTACCTCCGGCCGATGCGTCGCATGAATGAGTGTGTGATCGAGTGTTGAGCGAGAAATTTCTTCCTTGTAAGAAATTTCTTTTCCGCGTTGGGAGGTGTTACGTCGTCCGATGTACGACGTTGGCCTTGTACACACACTATGTATACAAGGTCTGATCTGCATAAGATCCATACACCGTCCCCTAGACATAAGAACATAATATTAAGATCTCATATATTCTATTGTTCTAATCCTTATCTCCGTCTCTACCCATCACCATAACTTCACCTTGATCAACACCTTACCTCAGTTTCAACCCATCACCACGACACATAATGCAATAAAGTATTGCATCACTCTGGAAGCATCTAGAAGCTTCTAGAAACGTCGAGAAGTCCAAAGACTGCTGCATCAGCAGTCCCACGCTCGTAGAGGGCAATAGGACAGCCACGAGACTGCAGCGTCAGCAGAAATGCACGTGCAGTCCCCGGGAGCGAAGACGCTGCTGCGTCAGCGGTTCTCCCACTCCGACGACTGAAGAACAAAGAGACTGCAGCGTCAGCCATCCCCACTCCGAACGAAGGAGGCAAGGCAGAGCAGGCGCTTGCATCAGTCCGCCTTCAGCCAGCGACTCGAACGGTCCGCTCCAAGCGAGCGACTCGCACGGACGTGCCAGTCCGGCTTCTTCCGACTTCAAGAGCAGACGTGTTCAGTCTAGCTCCGCGATAGTGAAGTGTGTCGATCCTTCACTCCTAATTCCAATTCCAATTCCAACTCTAACTCAACTCAACTCAAGTCCTAATTCTTGTCACGTCCTGGCGGGGCTATAAGAGCAAGAGAAGAGAATACCGCGGCCCGGCTACTCTACTCTTCCACTGACTGACATTTAATAAAAGTGTTGGTCTTTTTATCAACAGACTAGGACCCGATGCCGACACCTGCATGCAGTCTTACACAGATGAATGATGCACGCGACCCTGAAACATACGCGATAATATGTTCCACTTACTTTTACGCTTCGCTTGTTTGTCGATTGACACGAGAAATGAATTCGCAACGGATGAACAGCTACGGTTGCGCTGATGGCCTTGAATACGGTCCGCTCTGCTTGACAGGCGTTGATCCAAATGGCTGGAAACGACCTTCAAGGATTGACGACTGCGCCAAACTCTGTCACGTCAATATTTGGCAGGAACGACCTCCAATGGTTGACAGCTGGCTGCTACGGTATTGTAGACGGATGCGCTCGTTGAGGAAACGGGCGTGGACGCTGTACGATACCGTGAATCTAACTCACGAATATCGTCCGCGTGATTGACGATATTTTAACTAGCGAAAACGGGCGTGGACGCTGTGCGATCCCGTGAATTTATCTCGCGAATATCGTCCGCGTGGTTGACGATATTTTGATTCGAGAAAACGGACGTGGATGCTGCGGAGCTTGCTATGCGAGCAAGTCTATCACTATCACGCACGTACGCGAACACGTTGAAACAGGAAATTGAATAAGGAATACTATTCGCGAACTTTCCAGTGAGAACTCTATCTCTAACTAACAACGTGTCACTTCAAACTACGAAGTTAGGAGCAAGGAAATAATAATTGGGATTTAGATTGACTCTGGTAAAACAAAGTATATTATAAACGTAAAAGAATACAAGGGTAAAGATGCTTATTATTAACGAAATCGAAATACGTACTAAGTACGAAATATGAAACGCAATAAAAATGTTTAATTGAATAAACGAAGTAATGTTTGAATTAAACGAATAAGAATACGATATTACTGAATGGTATTAGGGACTGTGTCTAAACAGTATGGATTTGGGAAGATTGTGTCTAAACAATCTGGATTTGGAAAGACTATGTCTAAATAGTCTGGACTTGGAAGATTGACGAAAACTCGACTGACCCACTCGGGTCCCCGGAGAGGACTGGGGAGAATCGAACGTTCGTCGACGAACAACGTTCGTTCGAAAAATGCTGACTTCGCAAAAGGGGACCGTGTCCTCTTTGTGCCGGTCTTCGTCGTAAACAGCGCGATGGCCGCCGCACTAGAGTCAGCAGTTTTCGTTCCCAGTGGTGCAGGACTCGAAAATTAAGTGGTAACCATTGGCGTACCTATTTATTTATTTAAGTAAATTGGGACTTAGAATATTTTCGAGCGCTTGCTCTTGCAAGGCGTTTCGATGTAAATTTTATATGTCATATGATTAGTTGACATCATTTGTCGACCGATCATATGTTTGAAAATATTCTAAGTACTTTTGAAAATTACCAAAAATCGAAATTTTGGTAAAGTCTAAACAAACGCGAATTGAGAACATAACCTACAAATTTTTAGGTTAGTTTCATGATTTTCGCTCACGAGTCCAATGATATTTTAATCTTCGAGTTTGGGCCATTTTTGGCTATTTTAGGATTTTGACAGATTTTGGATTTTAGGTTATGTTGATGGATTTCAATCAAATGTACGTGGTGTTAAGGATTCATTGTTATGAAGGATTTTTAGGAGTTTTGGAATCTTTAAAGGGGAACGCTCGCTCTTATGTATCTAATTTTACATGTAGTCTTAAAGCTAACGTCGGAGGTGCGACCGACGTCACACCTCCCCCCTTAGAGAAGAGATTTCACGCAGTGGAATCTCTGCCTCTGGGTGGCGGTAGACAGGATGCACTGAAATGTCATCCCTGTCTCGCAACGCTGGGTCAAGGGAATCGCAAATTAACGTTCGTTTCGTCAAGGGAGGACGGGTTCGGAATTCTCCGACACTGGCACTATCACTATCTTTGTCCTCGATGGCCGCTGAAGTCTTGTTGTCCCTCTGCTTCATGAGTATAAAGAACCGGGTCAGTGAACTCCAGATGGCGACAACGAGATGCAGGCTCCAGCCGTATAGTGAGTGTAATGCGATGCCGTTAACGATCGTACTGATGATTGTTTTGATCGTGCGGATCGCTACATACACTCCGATTATTCCAGCACTTATTGATCCGAATGTAGTGAATCCGGACCATAATTTCTGTGCTGTAGACTCCGCTATCTGCTGTAGGGAGTTTTCATCGAGCAGATTGAACATATTGATGTTTCCTGCTGCAAACTGTCTTCCCGTCGCACCCTGTGCGATTGAATTTATGACTGCTACCTTCTCTACAGGAAACATTATATGGTCCTGTAGTTTGTCCAGGTCGTCTTGTGAATAAATGCCTCCCGTTGCCAAGTTCTTCGGATCTATGTATTTCCAGGTTGACTTGGCGAGGGGGTGAAGCTCCGAAGGAGTGATGGCCTCCATCAATGACGGTGTTAGGCGATACCATGTTCCGTGCAGTCTATAATATGGGGGAAGTAGCTCATTGCATGGCTTTTCTGTCCCCGTATTTGAAATGATGTGGTCCCTTGGCTTCAGGAATTTTGATGTGTTCCGATACGTGATGGGTAGCTCATCATAACACCGTTCGGTTTTCCTCACTTGGACCGTGACTGGTATGCACTTTATTATGTGCACTACCTCTCCTGCTGGAACTGCGATAAATCCGACATCCTTCATGATGGCAGTGGCAACTTCTTCGGGTGCTGAATGTAATAATGTGAGGGCGTTCTGGAGAATCTGACGCTCTAGCTCACACTTCTGACGGATTACATCTTTGTAGAGTTGAGAAAATTGTTTCCGGAGGTGCTTCTCCACGTAAACAAATTTGCTGTTGACATACGTGAAGATGTCCAGATTGTTGACTAAGGTGTGTGTTTTCTCCTTGAATTTTCCTGAACTTCCAACTTCCAGAATGAACAGCTTGGGGTGTTCCGTTCGGATTATGACATATCCGCAAACTGACGATCTGCCTGTCTCCGTGAGTGCAAAAGTCGTGTCCTGCGATGCTACGGTATACAGGGTTGGAGAAGGATTCACCTTGGAGGATAGTTTAGTGGCTATCCCTTCGTACAAGACATCATAATTATTGAATTTGCACGAGTCCGTCGGCGTGGTTTCCCAGAACGTATGGCCATCTTGTGCGTCTAAGCAGCTTCCTTTTTGAAGGGGGCAGGTTTGCCCAGTTTGTAGATGAATCTGTCCGGTTGACAATCTGATTGGAGCGATGTAGTCGCGGATCGTGATTCGGACTAAAGCTTGTACCACGACATCGGTCCAAGTCCCAAACGGATCACTATACGTGGTTCCAGCGCAGCTACCATCATTCTGAATAACTCCTGCTAACGTGAGGCCGTGAGAGGAGGTCGAGTTCGGCTGAATACCTGTGATCTGGGCGGCTGGGGTGATGAATATTGTCCCCGTCGTGTGTAGGCTCGAACAGGTTTCGCTGGAGATCGGTAATATATAGTCTTGTCGACCATTGGATACTACCGAATTATGTGAATGCATGCCACAATAGTATATGGTTCTGTCTATTCCGATATGGCATTGCAAAACACGAGCTTGCGAGAATTCGGCTAGCTGCAGGAGCTGAATTCTTTCTAAATTTTCAGCTGGTGCGATGTCTTCTGGCTCGCAGTTAAGAGTGTCAATAGTTGAATACGTGTTAATATTCAAGGTTGAACCTCCACAGTCATATCCAATGAGTGTTGAGGCTTGCGTGGCAATAGAGAGCAAGATAGCTGCTTGTATCGGCTGCATAGTTGCTGTTATAGCGTTGTCGAGAGACTGATGATCTTCAGGGGTGACGGTTTCTCCTTGAAGATCTCGTTGCGTCGCAGGGATATCGTCTTCCTGCTGTGGAGTGGGGTGATGCTGACCAGAGGTTTTAAATTTCGCTCTTGGGTCGCTGCGATAGTTTATCGTTGGCGTAACGATATTGGAGACTCTGTTAACGCTAGGAAGATTGAATTCGTTTCGCAAGATACATAACGAAAGCTTATAATCAGACTTAGTTGTCTCGGGCGAGTATAATATATCGGCTTTATTTCTTTTTCTTGCTGACGCGAATCTCGCGGAATTGTATTTGCCAGACGCATGGACTTTGTTTTCGGTCGCACGGATACCTGATCGTTGAAGCTGCAAGAGGTCTTGTTCCGGCGAGGATTTGAAGATAGGAGTTTGTGGCAAAACATAAACTCCTTTTGATTTAACTTTAGGAATAGAAATGTTTTCTAAATTGTTCTCATATGAACATTCTAAAAGTTCATCTGAGGCGAAGGCGTTGATGTTTCTTTCCACACAGGACTTTGAATATAAATCGTCGGGATGGTTACCGGAATTCTTTAAAGTATCGGGATGGCTACCGGAATCGTCGGGATGGTTACCGGAATTATTTAAAGAATCGGGATGGCTACCGGAATCGTCGGGATGGTTACCGGAATTATTTAAAGAATCGGGATGGCTACCGGAATCGTCGGGATGGTTACCGGAATTATTTAAAGAATCGGGATGGCTACCGGAATCGTCGGAATGGTTACCGGAATTAATAGAAGACGCGAGTTGATCGTTAACGATCGTCTCGTGCGCGCGGCACGCACGAGCATTGAATAAGTCCGAATTGACTTCGGCTTGAATATTCGAAAAGGGAACCTCGATCTCTTCCACCTCCAACGTAGGCAGGGAGAAGGATGCCACTTCGGACGATGCGTTAAAGCATCGCAGGTATGCCTTTCCGTTACGGTTGGTGACTAAACAATCACCTAAGAACACATCGGGTTTTACATCTACTTTTCGCACATACCCTTCGCTTGGGCCCTTTACGTTGACGGCTATGCAGGCGGCGGTACGGCTTTCGATGGAATATTCCCGAGGATTCGAAAAGGGAATACGTAGGTTTTTATACTCTACGCATTCCTTCGCAAATGATATCTCTGCTCCCTCTCTGAAGAAGGGGGAGCCTAAGATACCATCTATATTAATTGGAAAACTGTCAGGCAGAACGTGTAGCGTGACTTTAATGGAATCTGCTAGCTCCGCATTGATATAACCGAGGGTCGCAATTTCTCCTTCTGTCACGCCATGGACGTGTATGACGCTGTCAGTTTTTAGATGAACGTCAGATTTGATACCAGACGCTCGGATTAAGTTGACCTCGGACCCGGTGTCCAAGAGGAACTCACACTCTTTTGAGAAGAGTGACGATTTTGCTTTTATTCGAGGGATAGGGGAGTCCGGCGCGAGATTTATTGCCGAGACTAATTTCGCGGATGGTCGTTCATTCTGCTGACCGTCCGGGTTATCTCTCCTATCTACTCGAATTTCATCTACTGCTGGTCGTCGCTGATGACGGCCAGCTGTGTTGCCTTTTGGCGATTCTCTTGGGATGCCTCCCGTCCTTTGGTCGCGTTTGTCGGGAGGCTTGATTCGTTTCCCGACTCATTTCTACTGTAATATTCGCGGCGGCGACATTCGTGTATGTCATGTCCCGTGCGCTTACAATATTTACAATACTTCCGATTCTCCGTAGGAAAGCGATCGCGACCTGGGGACTGGGAAGCGCGATCTTCGCGTTTATACGTTTCGCGCTGATTTGATTGCGACGGTTCGTGACGTCGCGGAGGAGGAGAGCGATACGCGTCTCTGTTATCGGGTTTCCTGTCTCGCCAGGATTCACGAGGTGAAAAGGAAGGTCGTTGATCTTTCCTTTCCGAAGATCTATTGCGCTGCTCTGGCGCATTCCTATCATAAGGAGAGTTGCTTGATCGCTCTGGTGTGCGATTACGAGAGTCGGAGAATGCAACGCGGCGTCCGTCGTCGCGATAACGAACACGGTCAAGCTCGTACTGTTTGTACGCGGTTACTGCTTCATCGAATATTTTCTGTAATTCGAGTGACGCGCAGGGCCTGACCTCGGCTCGAAGCGCTGGGATAAGACCACGCATGAAACAATCAATTGTGAATTTATCAATCTCGTCTAGATTGGGGACCCCGCGGCCTGAATCTATGATCGCCGTTCTAAGGTCCTTTACTCGCGTAATATAATTCAACACGTGCTCGGACTGTCCCTGGTGTATCGAAGCTAATTCTCCGCGATACTGATCGATGAATTTATATGGGCCTAGTACATCTTTCAGGCGGTTGCACAATTCAGAGATTGTGTTAATATTTACGTCTTCAATCGCGGCGTATGCCTGTCCTCTAAGCTTATTGCATACTAATCTAGTGAGGGTACGCTCAGCTGTGGCTGGAACAGCTTCCAAGGCTCGCTTGCACGCGCGAACGAATTGTAGCACGGTTATGGAGGTGCCGTCAAAGGTAGGCACAAGTTCAACCGCTTGTTTAACGGTGAAATTCGAAGAATCGTGCATTATGGGTTCGCGGGGCGCAACGACTGGGCTAGCTGGAATTGATTGAGAATCTCTGGCCGATCGGATTTCTGCTATCTCGCGGCGTATATCCTCGTACGTTACTCTTTGCTCACGCGTTTCTGTTTCGTATTGCAATTTGAGTTGAGTCAACGCGGCGGTTTGATTAATGAGAGCTGCTTCTCTACGAGCTAAATCTTTCTGGAATTCAATTAATTCCTCTTCCGTAGGAGGAACCTTCTTTCTAGCCTCGCTACGCGTTTCCATGATTGCGTCGCTTGAAAATTTCTAAGTATGAAATTCGCGAAAAATAATCCGACTATATAACGTGGGCGAAGGGGCGTTTTCTAAACCGCCCGTCGCACTTTAACGTTCACTAAAACTCTCGATGAATTTGTACTGAGTACGAACATCGCGAAAAATAATTTGAGTATGTAACGTGGGCGAAAGGGCATTTCCTTCACTGCCCGTCGCACTTTTAACTGACACTATGCTTTCACGGACTCTAAGTCTACTGCGTTAAATTGTCAAACAATGATGGAACGCGCAGGGGTTCGCGTGCTAACACTGATTCTATTTTTATTCCTCGATGCCGTGCTTCTAACATCGGTGACCAACGAGTGTCCTACCGACTGCGCCAAAAATTGTCACAACAAATTTTGGCAGAGGTAGGACACATGACGTATCCTACAAAAGTGTTGACGGTGTCTCTAACATCGGTGACCAACGAGTGTCCTACCGACTGCGCCAAATTTGTCACGTCCTGGCGGGGCTATAAGAGCAAGAGAAGAGAATACCGCGGCCCGGCTACTCTACTCTTCCACTGACTGACATTTAATAAAAGTGTTGGTCTTTTTATCAACAGACTAGGACCCGATGCCGACACCTGCATGCAGTCTTACACAGATGAATGATGCACGCGACCCTGAAACATACGCGATAATATGTTCCACTTACTTTTACGCTTCGCTTGTTTGTCGATTGACACGAGACATGAATTCGCAACGGATGAACAGCTACGGTTGCGCTGATGGCCTTGAATACGGTCCGCTCTGCTTGACAGGCGTTGATCCAAATGGCTGGAAACGACCTTCAAGGATTGACGACTGCGCCAAACTCTGTCACGTCAATATTTGGCAGGAACGACCTCCAATGGTTGACAGCTGGCTGCTACGGTATTGTAGACGGATGCGCTCGTTGAGGAAACGGGCGTGGACGCTGTACGATACCGTGAATCTAACTCACGAATATCGTCCGCGTGATTGACGATATTTTAACTAGCGAAAACGGGCGTGGACGCTGTGCGATCCCGTGAATTTATCTCGCGAATATCGTCCGCGTGGTTGACGATATTTTGATTCGAGAAAACGGACGTGGATGCTGCGGAGCTTGCTATGCGAGCAAGTCTATCACTATCACGCACGTACGCGAACACGTTGAAACAGGAAATTGAATAAGGAATACTATTCGCGAACTTTCCAGTGAGAACTCTATCTCTAACTAACAACGTGTCACTTCAAACTACGAAGTTAGGAGCAAGGAAATAATAATTGGGATTTAGATTGACTCTGGTAAAATAAAGTATATTATAAACGTAAAAGAATACAAGGGTAAAGATGCTTATTATTAACGAAATCGAAATACGTACTAAGTACGAAATATGAAACGCAATAAAAATGTTTAATTGAATAAACGAAGTAATATTTGAATTAAACGAATAAGAATACGATATTACTGAATGGTATTAGGGACTGTGTCTAAACAGTATGGATTTGGAAAGATTGTGTCTAAACAATCTGGATTTGGAAAGACTATGTCTAAATAGTCTGGACTTGGAAGATTGACGAAAACTCGACTGACCCACTCGGGTCCCCGGAGAGGACTGGGGAGAATCGAACGTTCGTCGACGAACAACGTTCGTTCGAAAAATGCTGACTTCGCAAAAGGGGACCGTGTCCTCTTTGTGCCGGTCTTCGTCGTAAACAGCGCGATGGCCGCCGCACTAGAGTCAGCAGTTTTCGTTCCCAGTGGTGCAGGACTCGAAAATTAAGTGGTAACCATTGGCGTACCTATTTATTTATTTAAATAAATTGGGACTTAGAATATTTTCGAGCGCTTGCTCTTGCAAGGCGTTTCGATGTAAATTTTATATGTCATATGATTAGTTGACATCATTTGTCGACCGATCATATGTTTGAAAATATTCTAAGTACTTTTGAAAATTACCAAAAATCGAAATTTTGGTAAAGTCTAAACAAACGCGAATTGAGAACATAACCTACAAATTTTTAGGTTAGTTTCATGATTTTCGCTCACGAGTCCAATGATATTTCAATCTTCGAGTTTGGGCCATTTTTGGCTATTTTAGGATTTTGACAGATTTTGGATTTTAGGTTATGTTGATGGATTTCAATCAAATGTACGTGGTGTTAAGGATTCATTGTTATGAAGGATTTTTAGGAGGTTTGGAATCTTTAAAGGGGAACGCTCGCTCTTATGTATCTAATTTTACATGTAGTCTTAAAGCTAACGTCGGAGGTGCGACCGACGTCACACCTCCCCCCTTAGAGAAGAGATTTCACGCAGTGGAATCTCTGCCTCTGGGTGGCGGTAGACAGGATGCACTGAAATGTCATCCCTGTCTCGCAACGCTGGGTCAAGGGAATCGCAAATTAACGTTCGTTTCGTCAAGGGAGGACGGGTTCGGAATTCTCCGACACTGGCACTATCACTATCTTTGTCCTCGATGGCCGCTGAAGTCTTGTTGTCCCTCTGCTTCATGAATATAAAGAACCGGGTCAGTGAACTCCAGATGGCGACAACGAGATGCAGGCTCCAGCCGTATAGTGAGTGTAATGCGATGCCGTTAACGATCGTACTGATGATTGTTTTGATCGTGCGGATCGCTACATACACTCCGATTATTCCAGCACTTATTGATCCGAATGTAGTGAATCCGGACCATAATTTCTGTGCTGTAGACTCCGCTATCTGCTGTAGGGAGTTTTCATCGAGCAGGTTGAACATGTTGATGTTTCCTGCTGCAAACTGTCTTCCCGTCGCACCCTGTGCGATTGAATTTATGACTGCTACCTTCTCTACAGGAAACATTATATGATCCTGTAGTTTGTCCAGGTCGTCTTGTGAATAAATGCCTCCCGTTGCCAAGTTCTTCGGATCTATGTATTTCCAGGTTGACTTGGCGAGGGGGTGAAGCTCCGAAGGAGTGATGGCCTCCATCAATGACGGTGTTAGGCGATACCATGTTCCGTGCAGTCTATAATATGGGGGAAGTAGCTCATTGCATGGCTTTTCTGTCCCCGTATTTGAAATGATGTGGTCCCTTGGCTTCAGGAATTTTGATGTGTTCCGATATGTGATGGGTAGCTCATCATAACACCGTTCGGTTTTCCTCACTTGGACCGTGACTGGTATGCACTTTATTATGTGACGTCGGTCGCACCTCCGACGTTAGCTTTAAGACTACATGTAAAATTAGATACATAAGAGCGAGCGTTCCCCTTTAAAGATTCCAAAACTCCTAAAAATCCTTCATAACAATGAATCCTTAACACCACGTACATTTGATTGAAATCCATCAACATAACCTAAAATCCAAAATCTGTCAAAATCCTAAAATAGCCAAAAATGGCCCAAACTCGAAGATTAAAATATCATTGGACTCGTGAGCGAAAATCATGAAACTAACCTAAAAATTTGTAGGTTATGTTCTCAATTCGCGTTTGTTTAGACTTTACCAAAATTTCGATTTTTGGTAATTTTCAAAAGTACTTAGAATATTTTCAAACATATGATCGGTCGACAAATGATGTCAACTAATCATATGACATATAAAATTTACATCGAAACGCCTTGCAAGAGCAAGCGCTCGAAAATATTCTAAGTCCCAATTTACTTAAATAAATAAATAGGTACGCCAATGGTTACCACTTAATTTTCGAGTCCTGCACCACTGGGAACGAAAACTGCTGACTCTAGTGCGGCGGCCATCGCGCTGTTTACGACGAAGACCGGCACAAAGAGGACACGGTCCCCTTTTGCGAAGTCAGCATTTTTCGAACGAACGTTGTTCGTCGACGAACGTTCGATTCTCCCCAGTCCTCTCCGGGGACCCGAGTGGGTCAGTCGAGTTTTCGTCAATCTTCCAAGTCCAGACTATTTAGACATAGTCTTTCCAAATCCAGATTGTTTAGACACAATCTTCCCAAATCCATACTGTTTAGACACAGTCCCTAATACCATTCAGTAATATCGTATTCTTATTCGTTTAATTCAAATATTACTTCGTTTATTCAATTAAACATTTTTATTGCGTTTCATATTTCGTACTTAGTACGTATTTCGATTTCGTTAATAATAAGCATCTTTACCCTTGTATTCTTTTACGTTTTTAATATACTTTGTTTTACCAGAGTTAATCTAAATCCCAATTATTATTTCCTTGCTCCTAACTTCGTAGTTTGAAGTGACACGTTGTTAGTTAGAGATAGAGTTCTCACTGGAAAGTTCGCGAATAGTATTCCTTATTCAATTTCCTGTTTCAACGTGTTCGCGTACGTGCGTGATAGTGATAGACTTGCTCGCATAGCAAGCTCCGCAGCATCCACGTCCGTTTTCTCGAATCAAAATATCGTCAACCACGCGGACGATATTCGCGAGATAAATTCACGGGATCGCACAGCGTCCACGCCCGTTTTCGCTAATTAAAATATCGTCAATCACGCGGACGATATTAGTGAGTTAGATTCACGGTATCGTACAGCGTCCACGCCCGTTTCCTCAACGAGCGCATCCGTCTACAATACCGTAGCAGCCAGCTGTCAATCATTGGAGGTCGTTCCTGTCAAATATTGACGTGACAGAGTTTGGCGCAGTCGTCAATCCTTGAAGGTCGTTTCCAGCCATTTGGATCAACGCCTGTCAAGCAGAGCGGACCGAATTCAAGGTCATCAGCGCAACCGTAGCCGTTCATCCGTTGCGAATTCATTTCTCGTGTCAATCGACAAACAAGCGAAGCGTAAAAGTAAGTGGAACATATTATCGCGTATGTTTCAGGGTCGCGTGCATCTTTCATCTGTGTAAGACTGCATGCAGGTGTCGGCATCGGGTCCTAGTCTGTTGATAAAAAGACCAACACTTTTATTAAATGTCAGTCAGTGGAAGAGTAGAGTAGCCGGGCCGCGGTATTCTCTTCTCTTGCTTTTATAGCCCCGCCAGGACGTGACAAATTTGGCGCAGTCGGTAGGACAGTCGTTGGTCACCGATGTTAGAAGCACGGCATCGAGGAATAAAAATAGAATCAGTGTTAGCACGCGAACCCCTGCGCGTTCCATCATTGTTTGACAATTTAACGCAGTAGACTTAGAGTCCGTGAAAGCATAGTGTCAGTTAAAAGTGCGACGGGCAGTGAAGGAAATGCCCTTTCGCCCACGTTACATACTCAAATTATTTTTCGCGATGTTCGTACTCAGTACAAATTCATCGAGAGTTTTAGTGAACGTTAAAGTGCGACGGGCGGTTTAGAAAACGCCCCTTCGCCCACGTTATATAGTCGGATTATTTTTCGCGAATTTCATACTTAGAAATTTTCAAGCGACGCAATCATGGAAACGCGTAGCGAGGCTAGAAAGAAGGTTCCTCCTACGGAAGAGGAATTAATTGAATTCCAGAAAGATTTAGCTCGTAGAGAAGCAGCTCTCATTAATCAAACCGCCGCGTTGACTCAACTCAAATTGCAATACGAAACAGAAACGCGTGAGCAGAGAGTAACGTACGAGGATATACGCCGCGAGATAGCAGAAATCCGATCGGCCAGAGATTCTCAGTCAATTCCAGCTAGCCCAGTCGTTGCGCCCCGCGAACCCATAATGCACGATTCTTCGAATTTCACCGTTAAACAAGCGGTTGAACTTGTGCCTACCTTTGACGGCACCTCCATAACCGTGCTACAATTCGTTCGCGCGTGCAAGCGAGCCTTGGAGGCTGTTCCAGCCACAGCTGAGCGTACCCTCACTAGATTAGTATGCAATAAGCTTAGAGGACAGGCATACGCCGCGATTGAAGACGTAAATATTAACACAATCTCTGAATTGTGCAACCGCCTGAAAGATGTACTAGGCCCATATAAATTCATCGATCAGTATCGCGGAGAATTAGCTTCGATACACCAGGGACAGTCCGAGCACGTGTTGAATTATATTACGCGAGTAAAGGACCTTAGAACGGCGATCATAGATTCAGGCCGCGGGGTCCCCAATCTAGACGAGATTGACAAATTCACAATTGATTGTTTCATGCGTGGTCTTATCCCAGCGCTTCGAGCCGAGGTCAGGCTCTGCGCGTCACTCGAATTACAGAAAATATTCGATGAAGCAGTAACCGCGTACAAACAGTACGAGCTTGACCGTGTTCGTTATCGCGACGACGGACGCCGCGTTGCATTCTCCGACTCTCGTAATCGCACACCAGAGCGATCAAGCAACTCTCCTTATGATAGGAATGCGCCAGAGCAGCGCAATAGATCTTCGGAAAGGAAAGATCAACGACCTTCCTTTTCACCTCGTGAATCCTGGCGAGACAGGAAACCCGATAACAGAGACGCGTATCGCTCTCCTCCTCCGCGACGTCACGAACCGTCGCAATCAAATCAGCGCGAAACGTATAAACGCGAAGATCGCGCTTCCCAGTCCCCAGGTCGCGATCGCTTTCCTACGGAGAATCGGAAGTATTGTAAATATTGTAAGCGCACGGGACATGACATACACGAATGTCGCCGCCGCGAATATTACAGTAGAAATGAGTCGGGAAACGAATCAAGCCTCCCGACAAACGCGACCAAAGGACGGGAGGCATCCCAAGAGAATCGCCAAAAGGCAACACAGCTGGCCGTCATCAGCGACGACCAGCAGTAGATGAGATTCGAGTAGATAGGAGAGATAACCCGGACGGTCAGCAGAATAAACGACCATCCGCGAAATTAGTCTCGGCAATAAATCTCGCGCCGGACTCCCCTATCCCTCGAATAAAAGCAAAATCGTCACTCTTCTCAAAAGAGTGTGAGTTCCTCTTGGACACCGGGTCCGAGGTCAACTTAATCCGAGCGTCTGGTATCAAATCTGACGTTCATCTAAAAACTGACAGCGTCATACACGTCCATGGCGTGACAGAAGGAGAAATTGCGACCCTCGGTTATATCAATGCGGAGCTAGCAGATTCCATTAAAGTCACGCTACACGTTCTGCCTGACAGTTTCCCAATTAATATAGATGGTATCTTAGGCTCCCTCTTCTTCAGAGAGGGAGCAGAGATATCATTTGCGAAGGAATGCGTAGAGTATAAAAACCTACGTATTCCCTTTTCGAATCCTCGGGAATATACCGTCGAAAGCCGTACCGCCGCCTGCATAGCCGTCAACGTAAAGGGCCCAAGCGAAGGGTATGTGCGAAAAGTAGATGTAAAACCCGATGTGTTCTTAGGTGATTGTTTAGTCACCAACCGTAACGGAAAGGCATACCTGCGATGCTTTAACGCATCGTCCGAAGTGGCGTCCTTCTCCCTGCCTACGTTGGAGGTGGAAGAGATCGAGGTTCCCTTTTCGAATATTCAAGCCGAAGTCAATTCGGACGTATTCAATGCTCGTGCGTGCCGCGCGCACGAGACGATCGTTAACGATCAACTCGCGTCTTCTATTAATTCCGGTAACCATCCCGACGATTCCGGTAGCCATCCCGATTCTTTAAATAATTCCGGTAACCATCCCGACGATTCCGGTAGCCATCCCGATTCTTTAAATAATTCCGGTAACCATCCCGACGATTCCGGTAGCCATCCCGATTTCCTAAGCAATTCCGGTAACCATCCCGATCACTCATACTCGAAACCCCTTATGAAAGGCTTCGAATTCATACCCAAAAGGGTCCATTCCATTACCAAGTCCCGTAATGCTCGCGTTAATGAGCTTATGGAAACTATTCCCATGGATCACCTCGATCACGACGAGATAGACCATGTCAAATCTTTATTGGAGGAGAATAATGATCTCTTCCACCTTCAAGGGGATCGTCTGGGGAAAACTAACGCTGTAACACATAAAATCCCCACGACGGACGACATCCCCGTACATACCAAGCAATACCGGTATCCGCCGATTCACAAAGAGGAGATCGACAAACAAATGTGTGAACTCTTACAAAATGATATAGTCGCACCCTCTAGTTCACCGTATAACTCCCCTTTGTGGATCGTACCGAAGAAAGCGGATGCCGAAGGAAATAAGAAATGGAGAATGGTAATTGACTATCGCGCTTTAAACGAGAAGTCAATAGCAGACGCTTATCCACTGCCCAGCATAAACGAGATCTTAGATCAGCTGGGTAGTGCCAAATATTTTAGCGTATTTGATCTGGCAAGCGGGTTTCACCAAATAGGCATGGAAAAGGAGGACGCCGCAAAAACCGCCTTCTCAACTCCGTTCGGGCACTACCAGTATAATAGAATGCCGTTCGGATTGCGTAATGCGCCGGCTACGTTCCAGCGACTAATGGATACGATCCTAACCGGTCTCCAGGGTAACGAACTCTTCGTTTATCTTGACGATATAGTCATATACGCGCGTTCCCTAGAAGAACACAAAGCGAAATTTGATAAATTGGCTCGCCGATTGAGAGCCGCCAATTTGAAATTACAACCGTCTAAATGCGGGTTTTTGCACAGAGAGGTAGCTTACCTAGGACACCAGATTAGCGAGGATGGCGTACGGCCATGCCCTAAAAAAATTAACGCGGTCCAAAATTATCCTCGACCGAAAAACGCAAAGAACGTCCGCGAATTTTTAGGTCTAGCGGGCTATTACCGCAGATTCATAGATAGATTCGCTCATATTTCCAAACCCCTCACCCAACTCCTTACCAAGGATACGAAATTCGTGTGGGGGTCAAAGCAGGAGGAAGCCTTCGAGACTTTACGACAGGCATTGTGTACGGAGCCTGTCCTCCAGTACCCAGATTTTGGGAAACCATTCAACGTAACTTGCGACGCCTCAGGGTACGCGATCGGCGCTGTCCTAAGCCAAGGCGACGTGGGAAAGGATCGCCCTATCGCGTACGCGTCACGTATCCTTCACGGCGCTGAACTAAACTACTCCACAATAGAAAAGGAGTGTTTAGCCATAATATTCGCCGTCCAATATTTCCGCCCGTACATTTACGGCAGGAAATTCTTACTCATCACCGATCACAGACCGCTGGTGTGGATGACATCCGTAAAGGATCCCACATCCCGGCTCCTCCGGTGGAGATTAAAATTGGCAGAGTTCGAATACCAGGTTATCTACAAACCTGGCAGAGCCAACTCTAATGCGGATGCCCTATCCCGGAATCCGGTGGCATTGCCCATCTCATGGACCGATTCAGAGGAAACGACTCCGCCTAGGACGCCATTGTCAAGCCCGGGGACTCCTCTTTTCGACGCACGCCGCAGGAAGAAAGATAGAGACGATTCAATTCTCATGCCTCCACCGAAGTCAATGCCCCCAAAAAGGAGAAGATCATCGGCAGCCTCGTCACCGGGACCATCGATGGGTACGCCATCGCATTCTGATGACCCCCGCGCAGCATCCCCGCCTCTTATTTCAATCGCCGATCAAGGATTACTACGGGATCTGGGAGTCGAAGAAACTCTTTCCTTTTCTCCTATATTTCCGCCTTCCTTGACCGGACCAGATGTCTTCGATGAGCGAGAAGAGAGTATTCCCTCAGAAGAAGAAGAAGAAGAAGAAGAAGAAGAAGAAGAAGAAGAAGAAGAAGAAGAAGAAGATGAAAGCAATCCTACACCACGTAGAAGAAGAATAATTCATACAAGAGACCGATTAATAATGAGAAGGGACAATTTAGTTTGCTTCATAACGATGGACGGACGGCCCATCGATCTCGGGGCCGTAGATCTCTATAGACAAGGCAAACTGGCCAAATCCCAAGACTTACTCCTACATAGAGCTAGGGTAACAGATCACGGTAAATACAAGTTAATCCAGATACCGATTAAACAATCACCGCTTCATGAGGTATCTGCAGACGACCTCAAAGAATGTCTTAGAACGTTGATCGACGTTGTCAACGAGCTCGCGTTGGAATCCTTTTCAATCTCTAAAACATTCCTCGACCATTTGTCGAGAGAATACGTGATCAATCTACTCACAGAAACATTCGAGGACACACCAGTCCAAATATTTCTCTGTTCGAATGAGGTCCAAATTCCCGCTGAGGATAGAAGGATGGAGATCATCACGGAGAACCATGTATCAGCGTATGCCGGCCATAAAGGCATAACCAAGACATACAAAAGGATAAGAGAAAAATACTGGTGGAACAGCCTCAAAAAGGACGTAACCAACTACGTTAACAATTGCCTGAGTTGCCAGCGTAACAAGTTAACAAGAGTAAAAACTCGCCTACCAATGAAGTTAACGGATACGCCCGGCAGGGCGTTTGATAAGGTCTCGCTAGACATCGTGGGACCATTACCCACTACCGAAGATGGCAACACGTATGTAATGACGATGCAAGACCTTCTTACAAAATACTCCGTCGCAGTGCCGCTTAAATCTACCGACTCCGTCAGTACAGCAAACGCCTTCATCGACCACCTGATATGTCGCTTTGGAACGCCTAAGGCAATATTAACGGATCAAGGGACTAACTTCACAAGCTCCCTTATGAAGGCTATCGCAAAAAGATTCAGGATTACACGCCTCCAAACCACTGCTTTCCATCCACAAAGCAACGGATCCATTGAGAGATCGCATCATGTACTGACGGAATATTTGAAGCAGTACGTCAACAAAAATAACTGGGATAAATGGATAAACTTGGCAATGTTTAGCTACAATACCAGCGTACACGAGGGAACAGACTTCACCCCACACGAGTTGGTATTCGGTTCCCTGGCCCGTGTTCCTTCCTCTGATTCCCATCTCTACGCAGTAGAGAACGAGTCCTACGCAGGTTACCTCTTTGACCTACAAAGAAAGATAAGCGAGACACAATCCCGCGCGCGCGATAATTTAGTAGCGGCAAAGCAGAAATCAAAGACTTATTATGATAGGAAGATTAACCCCGTGCAGTTCACGGTAGGCGAACAGGTATACTTGTTAAAAGAACCTCGTAAAGGAAAATTCGACGCGCAATATACTGGACCGCATGAGATAATAGAAATGCTTGATACGAACAATGTCAAATTACGAATAGGAAACCATTTCAAAATTGTCCATGCAAATAAGATTAAACGTCTTCCAGGTAGCCCGAGACAGGACACGCGTCAGCGAAATATTGTAACTGCAAACTTAATCTCTGATCCTTCTAAGAAAGACGATAGCGAGCCAAGGGTCCAACCAGAGGAGTCAGCTTACGAGACTCTTCACTCCTCATCCGATCAAGCTCCGAGTCACATTGCGGATCCCATAGCTATCCACGACAGAAAGATGTGCGGACCGATGGGAGGAAGACGGCCGACCGTGCTGAAAGCTCACCGATACATGAGACGATACAACAACACTATCTGTTACAATGGGATAGTTCGAGTGGCTTGTAACGGCAAGTTGCTGTGCCGCAACTGCAGCCAATACACCCGAATTGTTAGAGTGGAACGATGGGAGCATCAGCGGATGTATAACATCCCAAATAGATGCGAGTATTGCGGAATAAGGCTATGCACCGAAACACCAGTATTGGAGTGCATCCCTTGCGGACAGATTCTATCGGCAAGATGGATCGCACAACGGGACGACCCTGACTGGATATCCGATAGTTCCAGCGATGACACCGATTCAGACAATGGTGACATTTAAGCGGAAGCCAGTGATAGTGCCAGTGTCGGAGAATTCCGAACCCGTCCTCCCTTGACGAAACGAACGTTAATTTGCGATTCCCTTGACCCAGCGTTGCGAGACAGGGATGACATTTCAGTGCATCCTGTCTACCGCCACCCAGAGGCAGAGATTCCACTGCGTGAAATCTCTTCTCTAAGGGGGGAGGTGTGACGTCGGTCGCACCTCCGACGTTAGCTTTAAGACTACATGTAAAATTAGATACATAAGAGCGAGCGTTCCCCTTTAAAGATTCCAAAACTCCTAAAAATCCTTCATAACAATGAATCCTTAACACCACGTACATTTGATTGAAATCCATCAACATAACCTAAAATCCAAAATCTGTCAAAATCCTAAAATAGCCAAAAATGGCCCAAACTCGAAGATTAAAATATCATTGGACTCGTGAGCGAAAATCATGAAACTAACCTAAAAATTTGTAGGTTATGTTCTCAATTCGCGTTTGTTTAGACTTTACCAAAATTTCGATTTTTGGTAATTTTCAAAAGTACTTAGAATATTTTCAAACATATGATCGGTCGACAAATGATGTCAACTAATCATATGACATATAAAATTTACATCGAAACGCCTTGCAAGAGCAAGCGCTCGAAAATATTCTAAGTCCCAATTTACTTAAATAAATAAATAGGTACGCCAATGGTTACCACTTAATTTTCGAGTCCTGCACCACTGGGAACGAAAACTGCTGACTCTAGTGCGGCGGCCATCGCGCTGTTTACGACGAAGACCGGCACAAAGAGGACACGGTCCCCTTTTGCGAAGTCAGCATTTTTCGAACGAACGTTGTTCGTCGACGAACGTTCGATTCTCCCCAGTCCTCTCCGGGGACCCGAGTGGGTCAGTCGAGTTTTCGTCAATCTTCCAAGTCCAGACTATTTAGACATAGTCTTTCCAAATCCAGATTGTTTAGACACAATCTTCCCAAATCCATACTGTTTAGACACAGTCCCTAATACCATTCAGTAATATCGTATTCTTATTCGTTTAATTCAAATATTACTTCGTTTATTCAATTAAACATTTTTATTGCGTTTCATATTTCGTACTTAGTACGTATTTCGATTTCGTTAATAATAAGCATCTTTACCCTTGTATTCTTTTACGTTTTTAATATACTTTGTTTTACCAGAGTTAATCTAAATCCCAATTATTATTTCCTTGCTCCTAACTTCGTAGTTTGAAGTGACACGTTGTTAGTTAGAGATAGAGTTCTCACTGGAAAGTTCGCGAATAGTATTCCTTATTCAATTTCCTGTTTCAACGTGTTCGCGTACGTGCGTGATAGTGATAGACTTGCTCGCATAGCAAGCTCCGCAGCATCCACGTCCGTTTTCTCGAATCAAAATATCGTCAACCACGCGGACGATATTCGCGAGATAAATTCACGGGATCGCACAGCGTCCACGCCCGTTTTCGCTAATTAAAATATCGTCAATCACGCGGACGATATTAGTGAGTTAGATTCACGGTATCGTACAGCGTCCACGCCCGTTTCCTCAACGAGCGCATCCGTCTACAATACCGTAGCAGCCAGCTGTCAATCATTGGAGGTCGTTCCTGTCAAATATTGACGTGACAGAGTTTGGCGCAGTCGTCAATCCTTGAAGGTCGTTTCCAGCCATTTGGATCAACGCCTGTCAAGCAGAGCGGACCGAATTCAAGGTCATCAGCGCAACCGTAGCCGTTCATCCGTTGCGAATTCATTTCTCGTGTCAATCGACAAACAAGCGAAGCGTAAAAGTAAGTGGAACATATTATCGCGTATGTTTCAGGGTCGCGTGCATCTTTCATCTGTGTAAGACTGCATGCAGGTGTCGGCATCGGGTCCTAGTCTGTTGATAAAAAGACCAACACTTTTATTAAATGTCAGTCAGTGGAAGAGTAGAGTAGCCGGGCCGCGGTATTCTCTTCTCTTGCTTTTATAGCCCCGCCAGGACGTGACAATTATGTGCACTACCTCTCCTGCTGGAACTGCGATAAATCCGACATCCTTCATGATGGCAGTGGCAACTTCTTCGGGTGCTGAATGTAATAATGTGAGGGCGTTCTGGAGAATCTGACGCTCTAGCTCACACTTCTGACGGATTACATCTTTGTAGAGTTGAGAAAATTGTTTCCGGAGGTGCTTCTCCACGTAAACAAATTTGCTGTTGACATACGTGAAGATGTCCAGATTGTTGACCAAGGTGTGTGTTTTCTCCTTGAATTTTCCTGAACTTCCAACTTCCAGAATGAACAGCTTGGGGTGTTCCGTACGGATTATGACATATCCGCAAACTGACGATCTGCCTGTCTCCGTGAGTGCAAAAGTCGTGTCCTGCGATGCTACGGTATACAGGGTTGGAGAAGGATTCACCTTGGAGGATAGTTTAGTGGCTATCCCTTCGTACAAGACATCATAATTATTGAATTTGCACGAGTCCGTCGGCGTGGTTTCCCAGAACGTATGGCCATCTTGTGCGTCTAAGCAGCTTCCTTTTTGAAGGGGGCAGGTTTGCCCAGTTTGTAGATGAATCTGTCCGGTTGACAATCTGATTGGAGCGATGTAGTCGCGGATCGTGATTCGGACTAAAGCTTGTACCACGACATCGGTCCAAGTCCCAAACGGATCACTATACGTGGTTCCAGCGCAGCTACCATCATTCTGAATAACTCCTGCTAACGTGACGCCGTGAGAGGAGGTCGAGTTCGGCTGAATACCTGTGATCTGGGCGGCTGGGGTGATGAATATTGTCCCCGTCGTGTGTAGGCTCGAACAGGTTTCGCTGGAGATCGGTAATATATAGTCTTGTCGACCATTGGATACTACCGAATTATGTGAATGCATGCCACAATAGTATATGGTTCTGTCTATTCCGATATGGCATTGCAAAACACGAGCTTGCGAGAATTCGGCTAGCTGCAGGAGCTGAATTCTTTCTAAATTTTCAGCTGGTGCGATGTCTTCTGGCTCGCAGTTAAGAGTGTCAATAGTTGAATACGTGGTAATATTCAAGGTTGAACCTCCACAGTCATATCCAATGAGTGTTGAGGCTTGCGTGGCAATAGAGAGCAAGATAGCTGCTTGTATCGGCTGCATAGTTGCTGTTATAGCGTTGTCGAGAGACTGATGATCTTCAGGGGTGACGGTTTCTCCTTGAAGATCTCGTTGCGTCGCAGGGATATCGTCTTCCTGCTGTGGAGTGGGGTGATGCTGACCAGAGGTTTTAAATTTCGCTCTTGGGTCGCTGCGATAGTTTATCGTTGGCGTAACGATATTGGAGACTCTGTTAACGCTAGGAAGATTGAATTCGTTTCGCAAGATACATAACGAAAGCTTATAATCAGACTTAGTTGTCTCGGGCGAGTATAATGTATCGGCTTTATTTCTTTTTCTTGCTGACGCGAATCTCGCGGAATTGTATTTGCCAGACGCATGGACTTTGTTTTCGGTCGCACGGATACCTGATCGTTGAAGCTGGAAGAGGTGTTGTTCCGGCGAGGATTTGAAGATAGGAGTTTGCGGCAAAACATAAACTCCTTTTGATTTAACTTTAGGAATAGAAATGTTTTCTAAATTGTTCTCATATGAACATTCTAAAAGTTCATCTGAGGCGAAGGCGTTGATGTTTCTTTCCACACAGGACTTTGAATATAAATCGTCGGGATGGTTACCGGAATTCTTTAAAGTATCGGGATGGCTACCGGAATCGTCGGGATGGTTACCGGAATTATTTAAAGAATCGGGATGGCTACCGGAATCGTCGGGATGGTTACCGGAATTATTTAAAGAATCGGGATGGCTACCGGAATCGTCGGAATGGTTACCGGAATTATCTAAAGAATCGGGATGGCTACCGGAATCGTCGGAATGGTTACCGGAATTAATAGAAGACGCGAGTTGATCGTTAACGATCGTCTCGTGCGCGCGGCACGCACGAGCATTGAATACGTCCGAATTGACTTCGGCTTGAATATTCGAAAAGGGAACCTCGATCTCTTCCACCTCCAACGTAGGCAGGGAGAAGGACGCCACTTCGGACGATGCGTTAAAGCATCGCAGGTATGCCTTTCCGTTACGGTTGGTGACTAAACAATCACCTAAGAACACATCGGGTTTTACATCTACTTTTCGCACATACCCTTCGCTTGGGCCCTTTACGTTGACGGCTATGCAGGCGGCGGTACGGCTTTCGATGGAATATTCCCGAGGATTCGAAAAGGGAATACGTAGGTTTTTATACTCTACGCATTCCTTCGCAAATGATATCTCTGCTCCCTCTCTGAAGAAGGGGGAGCCTAAGATACCATCTATATTAATTGGAAAACTGTCAGGCAGAACGTGTAGCGTGACTTTAATGGAATCTGCTAGCTCCGCATTGATATAACCGAGGGTCGCAATTTCTCCTTCTGTCACGCCATGGACGTGTATGACGCTGTCAGTTTTTAGATGAACGTCAGATTTGATACCAGACGCTCGGATTAAGTTGACCTCGGACCCGGTGTCCAAGAGGAACTCACACTCTTTTGAGAAGAGTGACGATCTTGCTTTTATTCGAGGGATAGGGGAGTCCGGCGCGAGATTTATTGCCGAGACTAATTTCGCGGATGGTCGTTCATTCTGCTGACCGTCCGGTGTTACGTCGTCCGATGTACGACGTTGGCCTTGTACACACACTATGTATACAAGGTCTGATCTGCATAAGATCCATACACCGTCCCCTAGACATAAGAGCATAGTATTAAGATCTCATTATTCTATTGTTCTAATCCTTATCTCCGTCTCTACCCATCACCATAACTTCACCTTGATCAACACCTTACCTCAGTTTCAACCCATCACCACGACACATAATGCAATAAAGTATTGCATCACTCTGGAAGCATCTAGAAGCTTCTAGAAACGTCGAGAAGTCCAAAGACTGCTGCATCAGCAGTCCCACGCTCGTAGAGGGCAATAGGACAGCCACGAGACTGCAGCGTCAGCAGAAATGCACGTGCAGTCCCCGGGAGCGAAGACGCTGCTGCGTCAGCGGTTCTCCCACTCCAACGACTGAAGAACAAAGAGACTGCAGCGTCAGCTATCCCCACTCCGAACGAAGGAGGCAAGGCAGAGCGGACGCTTGCATTAGTCCGCCTTCAGCCAGCGACTCGCACAGACGTGCCTACCTGGCCTCAGAGTCAGTCCGGCTTCGTCCGGCTTCAAGAGCAGACGTGTTCAGTCTAGCTCCGCGAAAGTGAAGTGTGTCGATCCTTCACTCCTAATTCCAATTCCAATTCCAATTCTAACTCAACTCAACTCAACTCATACGTTATTCCTACAACATATTACTATATCCATTATTCATTAATCCAATTACTACTCCTATTGTAATATTACTTACATATTGTATACCAGTGTACTTACCAGTTCTTATTTAATATATCGTTGTTATACCAGTGCTTCGATCTTGTTATTCTTGTGTTAGTTCAACACCATCTTCCAATTCAGTTCTTGCATCGAATATATTAAACTCGTGACATATCCGGACTTGGTCTAAAGTGCGCAGTGGAAACGCTGAGCCGCCAATAAGGAATTTGAAGCGAGTCATAGAGAAGTTCTCGTGCCACGTCTAGAATTGGTCTAAAGAGCGCAGTGGAAACGCTGAGCCGCCACTATAGACGTGAAGCGAGTTAACTACCAAAAAGGTTAATAACAAATGGAAGTTCATTTTCATTATATTATTAATATTCCATCATTACTATTCCTTACCCATGCCACGCCCACGTCGAGCGGGACGCAAGTATCAACTTGCTAAATTGAGACGCGCGTTGAGAAATAAAGCGGTGCTCGATCAAATCATTGCCACTACCGAGTGGACAGAACTTCTGGGAACCACCGAGCACATTCCGTGTGACGCGTCCGATTACGTTTCTGTATACGGTTGCCCTTGCAACCCTCCTAAAGAGGTCAACCACGCGGACCTCTCGCGAGCTCCGACGCCAGTTCTACATCCGGTCGATTGTCCAGAGGTGATCGACATAGCCGACGACGACGACAGCCGAGACACGATCATCGTTCCCAGGGTCCGTTGCCGAATCATCCGTGACGATCCTCTGCCAGCTCATCAACGTGTCGTCTTGCGGCCAGCATCCAAGGCCACTAACGTCGTCCCGAACCGAGCAGCAGCAACTCTGCCAGATCTTCCCCACCTCGAGGACATCTGTATAGAAGACCCGATGTACTACACCTACTGCCAGTACCGCCAGTTCCTGCTACAACAACATTATTAGGTGTTAATACAACATTGCGGTGAGTCGTATAATATCTTGTATAATTGCTGAATCCTGTAAACTCACCGTTTTAGTTGCATCACCTCGCGCGTGATTCTTGTCGGGACACTTCTTGTAACCGCGTCGGACGTTCTCTTCTTGACTGCATCCATAGCAATATCGGTTGTCCTAGTGCATATGACAGCCCGCGGCTGTCTCGGCACGAAAGACCACTCCTCATTTTAATCATAATATCTCAACCGTCCGTCTGTCACTGTTCTCTTTTCTCTCTCCTGGTACCTGTAACAAAAACACAGTGACGGACGTGACAAATTTGGCGCAGTCGGTAGGACATCGAAGTGGTCGCCGATATTTGCATTAATAAGCCCCGACGCGTGTCAGTACGAAGTTCACATTTCTTAAATCCCATTCATATCTTTCAAAATGTCTCGCCCAATCACGCGATCTCAAAAGGATCTCCGAGCAGATCCTAACGCAGACCTTCCTCCAATGACCGAGGAAGAGTTACTCCTTTACGCGCAAGACCTCGCCCGTAGAGAGCAATATCTCAAAGAGGAAACAGATTTCATTGCCAAATTGCGTCTCAAATATGAAGAAGACGCACAAAACCAAAAGAATATGCTCGACGAAATACGAAAAGAGCTTCGTAACATCCAAATCACGAGTCAAACCCTACGTCAACAGACGCCTACACCAGGCCCTAGTAACGTCTCTAATATGCGGGAACCTTCACCGCCAGAGCCACGCGAAATCCCACAGTATGAACCTACTGGTAATTTCGCTCTAAAACAAGCTGCCGAGCTTGTCCCTACATTCGACGGAACTTCGTCTTCCGTCCTGCAATTCATACGTGCATGCAAACGCGCGCGTGACACCGTACCGGCCACTGCAGAGCGTGCCCTCACAAAATTGCTCTGCAATAAACTCCACGATCGTGCTTATGCCGCTATAGAAGGCCAGCACATATTCACAGTTTCTGCACTATGCGAGAAGTTACGTACAGTGCTGGGCCCATACAAATTCGTGGACCAGTACCGTGGCGATCTCGCGAGTGTACTCCAAGCTCCAAACGAGCACATCCTAGACTTCATCAATCGCGTTAAAGACCTTCGAACCGCGATTCAAGATGCCACAGATATTGGCCTTGATTACGAGGAACTAGATCGCTTCGTAGTAGATTGTTTTCTACGAGGTCTCCTTCCCCAGCTGCGTGCCGAAGTGCTTCATTGCCCTTCGCGAAATCCTGCCACTGTTTTCGAAGCAGCCATCTCTGCTTACAGGCAGTATGAGTCAGACCAGACTCGTCGACGAGAACTGATCCGCGAAGAAAAACGAGTCAGCTTCTCTGATAACCGGCCGTATCGCCAGCGTTCCACGTACGAGTCCGCTCGTGACATTCCAGAGCGAACTCAAGAACGCCGCGATAACAGACCGGACTCGTCTCAGCAGTCCTCGAGAAACTTAAACCGGGACTCTTATCGCTCCCCGACGTCGCAACGGCGATGGGAAAATAATCCTCGCGACCAAAACACGTACCGCGATGGTCGCACAGATCGCCCCTCAAGCCCTAACAAATTTTGCAACTACTGCAAAGTCCCCGGGCACGATATTCACGAGTGCCGTAAGCGCGCTTTTAATAATAATAGGAGGTCGGGAAACGAGTCCGGCCTCCCGACCGAAGCCAACCCCAGGCGGGAGGCCGCATCTTCAACCCAAACTACAGCCCGCACCCAAACAGCTATCCGGACGAACGACCAGTCCGACGATTCGTCTCAGCAGTAAATCTTGCTGCAGACTCACCAATTCCGCGCGTAAAAATCTCCGCCCCTCAATTACAAAAGAAGTGTGAATTTTTGTTGGACACGGGTTCGGAGATCAATTTAATTCGTGCGTCAAGTCTAGAACCAAATCTACCTATAGATCATACGAACACTATAGAAGTCCAAGGAATAACCGAGGGATCCATTCCAACTCTCGGTCAAATTAAAATACACTTACAGGGTCAAAACCCTATTGAATTTCATGTCTTGGAAGAAAACTTCCCAATTAACATCGACGGAATCCTCGGTTCTCCCTTCTTCAGAACAGGAGCCGAGATCTCCTTTGCGAATGAATACATAACGATAGGAAACATTCGGGTTCCCTTCTCGAACCCTTGCGCGCCCACGGCTGAGCCTCGCGATGAATTGGCAGCAGAGGTTATTTCAATGCCTTCGTCTATGACCAACGATCTCGTTAAAACTCTAGCCGCCGAGCGTGAGGAACATTCGGCAAGGAACGTTCGAGTGTCTTCCTCAAATCCTCGTGCACCCGCGGTCAGACCTTGCAGAGCTCCGGTGACGGAGGTTATTTCAATGCCTCCTCGGGATTCGATCGAGTGCTCCCTAGAGAAATACGCCGTGAAAAGCCGGCCGGAATCGAAGGAGACTCGAGAGATATCGGAGTACACTGCGAGAAGTCGGATCGTGGAGCGTGAGGATCGAGTCCGAACAAAGACTCCTCTGAAATCCGAAGAATTCGTCCTCGAACCTCGTACCGTTGCGTGTATAGCGGTCGACGTCGAAGGACCCAAACAGGGATATATCCGCCGTGTTAATGTAGCGCCGGATGTATTCCTGGGTGACTGCGTTGTCACCAATCGTAAAGGCAAAGCGAGCCTCCGGTGTTTTAACACCTCGTCGGAAAGAGTTTCATTTCGATTGCCCCCATTGGAGATGGAAGAAATCGAGTCGTACTCTTCCGACCTTTCTAATTCCGGGTATCATCCCGACGTATTCGGTAACCATCCCGACCTTACTAATTCCGGGAACCATCCCGACGTATTCGGTAACCATCCCGACCTTACTAATTCCGGGAACCATCCCGACGTATTCGGTAACCATCCCGACCTTTCTAATTCCGGGTATCATCCCGACGTATTCGGTAACCATCCCGACCTTTCTAACTCCGGTAACCAGCCCGATTCTCATACTAACTCCGGTAACCAGCCCGATCCTTATTCTAACTCCGGTAACCAGCCCGATCATTATACTAACTTCGGTAACCAGCCCGATCATTATACTAACTCCGGTAACCAGCCCGATTCTCATACTAACTCCGGTAACCAGCCCGATTCTTATACTAACTCCGGTAACCAGCCCGATCAATTCCAAGACCAACTCCATTCCTACGACAATCAAAGATTTTCAAGACCCATATGTAAGCAGGTCTGTTCTATATTGCACGATAAATCCAGCGACAGTTCTAAACCAGAGAAGGATATCAAAGCCTCCAAAGTAAAAGAACTTCATAACTTACTTCGAAATCATATCTTTGATGATCCACAGAAACTCGATTCCTTTCAACTTCCATCTGCACGTTGCCATGCGAAGCGAAACAAATACGATAAAATTAATCTCTGCGCTACAGCGAAATACGCGTCAGCAAGAAAGAGATATAAATCCGAGTACCCTCGCGATAACAGATACCCCTACCAGATTAAACGAGCGAAATACGAAACCTCTGGTCAGCAAAATCCCCTTCCACCACTGGAAGATCAGCATATCACATCGCAACACCGCTCCTCCGAAGCAGCAATCGCCTCAGAGGACCGTCAGTCCTTAGACACACACGAAACTGTAATCATGCAGCCGATCCAAGTTGCCATCTTACTCTCTATAGCCACGCGAGTGTACACCCTCATCGGATACGATTGTGGAGGATCTACACTGAACACGACAACGTTCTCCATCATCGATATTCCTGATTGCGAGCCTGAAGAAATCAAGCCCACGGAGGACTCAGTAAAAATCCAATTGCTACAACTAGCAGAATTTACTCAGACGAGAGTAATCCAGTGCCACATAGAAATCGACCGCACGATATTCTATTGTGGCATGCACTCACATGTTTCCATCGTCACGAACGGACGACAGGAATATTTACTGGCAACCACCAGTGAAACCTGTTCCGAGTTGCAGAAGACCGGAACAATCCTCATCACTCCGACCGCCCAGGTCACGGGAGTCCAGCCCAATTCTACTACATCCCGCAGCCTCACATTGGCGGGAGAACTTCAAAATAACGGGCAATGCGCGGGAACAACGTACAACGACCCATTCGGCACTTGGACCAGTGTCGTTGTACAGGCCATTGTTCGAATAACCCTGAGGGACTACACAGCAACAGTGAAGCTCTCTACAGGTCAGATCCATCTACAGTCAGGACAAATATGCTCCTTCACAAAAGGAAGCTGCCTTGATACGCAAGATGGACATACATTCTGGGACGTCGTTCCCAACGATTACTGCAAGTTCAATAGCTACGACGTTCTTTACGAAGGACTAGCTACCAGAGTTTCTACAAAGACAAAGTTCTCACCTACACTATATATGGTGGAATCTGAAGACACCACATTCGCGTTGACAGAATCTGGTCGTACATCAATTTGCGGTTATATTATTATTCGCACGGAGCACCCCAAGCTCTTTATTCTGGATACAAGTTTGTCTGGTAAATTCAAGGAACGCACTCACACCATAGTAAGCAATCTGGACATATTCACCTACGTGAATAGTAAGTTCATTTACGTAGAAAAACATCTGAAAAGTCAACTTACCCAGTTGTACCAGGATGTCATCCGGCAAAAGTGCGAACTGGAGAAACAGGTCCTTCAAAACGCACTAACGATGTTACACTCATCACCGGAAGAAATAGCAGCTGCCATTATGCGAGAACCAGGATTCGTCGCAGTTCCAGCTGGAGAAGTGGTGCATATTATAAAGTGCATTCCAGTAACCGTACAAGTTCGGAAAACGGATAAGTGTTTCGATGAACTTCCGATCACTTACCAGAATTCTTCCAAGTTCTTAAAGCCAGGAGACCATATTATAGTTGCCACAGGTACAGAAAAGCCATGCAATGAACTCCTGCCGCCTCTCTACAAAATAAACGGAATTTGGTATCGTTTAACGCCGTCACTCACAGAGACCGTTGCCCCAGCAACATTACAACCGCTCATCAAACCCACGTGGAAGTACGTGGATCCAACAAATATCGCAACAGGCGGAATCTATTCCCAAGAGGATCTCAACAAACTACAGGACCACATCATGTTTCCAGTGGAAAGAGTGGCCGTAATAAATTCTATCGCCCAAGGAGCATCCGGCAGAGATTACGCAACAGGGAACGTTAATATGTTCAACCTGCTTGACGAAAACTCCCTGCAACAGATAGCGGAGTCAACAGCACAAAAACTGTGGTCAGGATTCACCACATTTGGTTCAATCAGTGCCGGAGTGCTAGGAATATATATAGCAATCCGAACAATAAAGACTATCATAAGTACCATAATCAATGGTATTGCATTGCACTCACTTTACGGATGGAGTTTGCATCTAGCAGTCGCCGTATGGAGCTCCCTCACAAGATTCTTCATCTTCCTGAAGCAAAAGGACAATACTTACACGTATGCAGCAAGATACAGGAAAAGTGCAAGTGAAAGTGTTAGTGAACAAAGTGATTCCCCACCCACCCTAAACCCCGAGAAAAGACAGTCGAAAAATGAACATTGCGAATACGACTTGTCGGACATTACAAAACCAGCCCCAGCCCCACGTGCCGACACCGACAACATTTCAGTGCGACCAGTGTTTCGTACAAATATAGGAAATACTCGCCGAGAACTGTGCTCCCTGCGCGGAGTACCTCCGGACGATGCGTCGCATGAATGAGTGTGATATCGAGTGTTGAGCGAGAAATTTCTTCCTTGTAAGAAATTTCTTTTCCGCGTTGGGAGGTGTTACGTCGTCCGATGTACGACGTTGGCCTTGTACACACACTATGTATACAAGGTCTGATCTGCATAAGATCCATACACCGTCCCCTAGACATAAGAGCATAGTATTAAGATCTCATTATTCTATTGTTCTAATCCTTATCTCCGTCTCTACCCATCACCATAACTTCACCTTGATCAACACCTTACCTCAGTTTCAACCCATCACCACGACACATAATGCAATAAAGTATTGCATCACTCTGGAAGCATCTAGAAGCTTCTAGAAACGTCGAGAAGTCCAAAGACTGCTGCATCAGCAGTCCCACGCTCGTAGAGGGCAATAGGACAGCCACGAGACTGCAGCGTCAGCAGAAATGCACGTGCAGTCCCCGGGAGCGAAGACGCTGCTGCGTCAGCGGTTCTCCCACTCCAACGACTGAAGAACAAAGAGACTGCAGCGTCAGCTATCCCCACTCCGAACGAAGGAGGCAAGGCAGAGCGGACGCTTGCATTAGTCCGCCTTCAGCCAGCGACTCGCACAGACGTGCCTACCTGGCCTCAGAGTCAGTCCGGCTTCGTCCGGCTTCAAGAGCAGACGTGTTCAGTCTAGCTCCGCGAAAGTGAAGTGTGTCGATCCTTCACTCCTAATTCCAATTCCAATTCCAATTCTAACTCAACTCAACTCAACTCATACGTTATTCCTACAACATATTACTATATCCATTATTCATTAATCCAATTACTACTCCTATTGTAATATTACTTACATATTGTATACCAGTGTACTTACCAGTTCTTATTTAATATATCGTTGTTATACCAGTGCTTCGATCTTGTTATTCTTGTGTTAGTTCAACACCATCTTCCAATTCAGTTCTTGCATCGAATATATTAAACTCGTGACATATCCGGACTTGGTCTAAAGTGCGCAGTGGAAACGCTGAGCCGCCAATAAGGAATTTGAAGCGAGTCATAGAGAAGTTCTCGTGCCACGTCTAGAATTGGTCTAAAGAGCGCAGTGGAAACGCTGAGCCGCCACTATAGACGTGAAGCGAGTTAACTACCAAAAAGGTTAATAACAAATGGAAGTTCATTTTCATTATATTATTAATATTCCATCATTACTATTCCTTACCCATGCCACGCCCACGTCGAGCGGGACGCAAGTATCAACTTGCTAAATTGAGACGCGCGTTGAGAAATAAAGCGGTGCTCGATCAAATCATTGCCACTACCGAGTGGACAGAACTTCTGGGAACCACCGAGCACATTCCGTGTGACGCGTCCGATTACGTTTCTGTATACGGTTGCCCTTGCAACCCTCCTAAAGAGGTCAACCACGCGGACCTCTCGCGAGCTCCGACGCCAGTTCTACATCCGGTCGATTGTCCAGAGGTGATCGACATAGCCGACGACGACGACAGCCGAGACACGATCATCGTTCCCAGGGTCCGTTGCCGAATCATCCGTGACGATCCTCTGCCAGCTCATCAACGTGTCGTCTTGCGGCCAGCATCCAAGGCCACTAACGTCGTCCCGAACCGAGCAGCAGCAACTCTGCCAGATCTTCCCCACCTCGAGGACATCTGTATAGAAGACCCGATGTACTACACCTACTGCCAGTACCGCCAGTTCCTGCTACAACAACATTATTAGGTGTTAATACAACATTGCGGTGAGTCGTATAATATCTTGTATAATTGCTGAATCCTGTAAACTCACCGTTTTAGTTGCATCACCTCGCGCGTGATTCTTGTCGGGACACTTCTTGTAACCGCGTCGGACGTTCTCTTCTTGACTGCATCCATAGCAATATCGGTTGTCCTAGTGCATATGACAGCCCGCGGCTGTCTCGGCACGAAAGACCACTCCTCATTTTAATCATAATATCTCAACCGTCCGTCTGTCACTGTTCTCTTTTCTCTCTCCTGGTACCTGTAACAAAAACACAGTGACGGACGTGACACCGGGTTATCTCTCCTATCTACTCGAATTTCATCTACTGCTGGTCGTCGCTGATGACGGCCAGCTGTGTTGCCTTTTGGCGATTCTCTTGGGATGCCTCCCGTCCTTTGGTCGCGTTTGTCGGGAGGCTTGATTCGTTTCCCGACTCATTTCTACTGTAATATTCGCGGCGGCGACATTCGTGTATGTCATGTCCCGTGCGCTTACAATATTTACAATACTTCTGATTCTCCGTAGGAAAGCGATCGCGACCTGGGGACTGGGAAGCGCGATCTTCGCGTTTATACGTTTCGCGCTGATTTGATTGCGACGGTTCGTGACGTCGCGGAGGAGGAGAGCGATACGCGTCTCTGTTATCGGGTTTCCTGTCTCGCCAGGATTCACGAGGTGAAAAGGAAGGTCGTTGATCTTTCCTTTCCGAAGATCTGTTGCGCTGCTCAGGCGCATTCCTATCATAATAAGAGTTGCTTGATCGCTCTGGTGTGCGATTACGAGAGTCGGAGAATGCAACGCGGCGTCCGTCGTCGCGATAACGAACACGGTCAAGCTCGTACTGTTTGTACGCGGTTACTGCTTCATCGAATATTTTCTGTAATTCGAGTGACGCACAGAGCCTGACCTCGGCTCGAAGCGCTGGGATAAGACCACGCATGAAACAATCAATTGTGAATTTGTCAATCTCGTCTAGATTGGGGACCCCGCGGCCCCGCGGCCTGACCCACGCCCTCGCGGCGTATATCCTCGTACGTTACTCTCTGCTCACGCGTTTCTGTTTCGTATTGCAATTTGAGTTGAGTCAACGCGGCGGTTTGATTAATGAGAGCTGCTTCTCTACGAGCTAAATCTTTCTGGAATTCAATTAATTCCTCTTCCGTAGGAGGAACCTTCTTTCTAGCCTCGCTACGCGTTTCCATGATTGCGTCGCTTGAAAATTTCTAAGTATGAAATTCGCGAAAAATAATCCGACTATATAACGTGGGCGAAGGGGCGTTTTCTAAACCGCCCGTCGCACTTTAACGTTCACTAAAACTCTCGATGAATTTGTACTGAGTACGAACATCGCGAAAAATAATTTGAGTATGTAACGTGGGCGAAAGGGCATTTCCTTCACTGCCCGTCGCACTTTTAACTGACACTATGCTTTCACGGACTCTAAGTCTACTGCGTTAAATTGTCAAACAATGATGGAACGCGCAGGGGTTCGCGTGCTAACACTGATTCTATTTTTATTCCTCGATGCCGTGCTTCTAACATCGGTGACCAACGAGTGTCCTACCGACTGCGCCAAATTTGTCACAACAAATTTTGGCAGAGGTAGGACACATGACGTATCCTACAAAAGTGTTGACGGTGTCTCTAACATCGGTGACCAACGAGTGTCCTACCGACTGCGCCAAATTTGTCACGTCCTGGCGGGGCTATAAGAGCAAGAGAAGAGAATACCGCGGCCCGGCTACTCTACTCTTCCACTGACTGACATTTAATAAAAGTGTTGGTCTTTTTATCAACAGACTAGGACCCGATGCCGACACCTGCATGCAGTCTTACACAGATGAAAGATGCACGCGACCCTGAAACATACGCGATAATATGTTCCACTTACTTTTACGCTTCGCTTGTTTGTCGATTGACACGAGAAATGAATTCGCAACGGATGAACGGCTACGGTTGCGCTGATGACCTTGAATTCGGTCCGCTCTGCTTGACAGGCGTTGATCCAAATGGCTGGAAACGACCTTCAAGGATTGACGACTGCGCCAAACTCTGTCACGTCAATATTTGACAGGAACGACCTCCAATGATTGACAGCTGGCTGCTACAGTATTGTAGACGGATGCGCTCGTTGAGGAAACGGGCGTGGACGCTGTACGATACCGTGAATCTAACTCACGAATATCGTCCGCGTGATTGACGATATTTTAACTAGCGAAAACGGGCGTGGACGCTGTGCGATCCCGTGAATTTATCTCGCGAATATCGTTGTCACGTCCGTCACTGTGTTTTTGTTACAGGTACCAGGAGAGAGAAAAGAGAACAGTGACAGACGGACGGTTGAGATATTATGATTAAAATGAGGAGTGGTCTTTCGTGCCGAGACAGCCGCGGTCTGTCATATGCACTAGGACAACCGATATTGCTATGGATGCAGTCAAGAAGAGAACGTCCGACGCGGTTACAAGAAGTGTCCCGACAAGAATCACGCGCGAGATGATGCAACGAGGACGGTGAGTTTACAGGATTCAGCAATTATACAAGATATTATACGACTCACCGCAATGTTGTATTAACACCTAATAATGTTGTTGTAGCAGGAACTGGCGGTACTGGCAGTAGGTGTAGTACATCGGGTCTTCTATACAGATGTCCTCGAGGTGGGGAAGATCTGGCAGAGTTGCTGCTGCTCGGTTCGGGACGACGTTAGTGGCCTTGGATGCTGGCCGCAAGACGACACGTTGATGAGCTGGCAGAGGATCGTCACGGATGATTCGGCAACGGACCCTGGGAACGATGATCGTGTCTCGGCTGTCGTCGTCGTCGGCTATGTCGATCACCTCTGGACAATCGACCGGATGTAGAACTGGCGTCGGAGCTCGCGAGAGGTCCGCGTGGTTGACCTCTTTAGGAGGGTTGCAAGGGCAACCGTATACAGAAACGTAATCGGACGCGTCACACGGAATGTGCTCGGTGGTTCCCAGAAGTTCTGTCCACTCGGTAGTGGCAATGATTTGATCGAGCACCGCTTTATTTCTCAACGCGCGTCTCAATTTAGCAAGTTGATACTTGCGTCCCGCTCGACGTGGGCGTGGCATGGGTAAGGAATAGTAATGATGGAATATTAATAATATAATGAAAATGAACTTCCATTTGTTATTAACCTTTTTGGTAGTTAACTCGCTTCACGTCTATAGTGGCGGCTCAGCGTTTCCACTGCGCTCTTTAGACCAATTCTAGACGTGGCACGAGAACTTCTCTATGACTCGCTTCAAATTCCTTATTGGCGGCTCAGCGTTTCCACTGCGCACTTTAGACCAAGTCCGGATATGTCACGAGTTTAATATATTCGATGCAAGAACTGAATTGGAAGATGGTGTTGAACTAACACAAGAATAACAAGATCGAAGCACTGGTATAACAACGATATATTAAATAAGAACTGGTAAGTACACTGGTATACAATATGTAAGTAGTATTATAATAGAAGTAGTAATTGGATTAATGAATAATGGATATTGTAATATGTTATAGGAATAATGTATGAGAATTAGGAGTTGAGTTGAGTTGAGTTAGAGTTGGAATTGGAATTGGAATTAGGAGTGAAGGATCGACACACTTCACTATCGCGGAGCTAGACTGAACACGTCTGCTCTTGAAGTCGGAAGAAGCCGGACTGGCGGCTGAGGCCAGGTAGGCACGTCTGTGCGAGTCGCTGGCTGAAGGCGGACTGCTCGAGTCGCGAGATGGAGGCGGACTGATGCAAGCGTCCGCTCTGCTTTGCCTCCTTCGTTCGGAGTGGGGATAGCTGACGCTGCAGTCTCTTTGTTCTTCAGTCGTCGGAGTGGGAGAACCGCTGACGCAGCAGCGTCTTCGCTCCCGGGGACTGCACGTGCATTTCTGCTGACGCTGCAGTCTCGTGGCTGTCCTATTGCCCTCTACGAGCGTGGGACTGCTGATGCAGCAGTCTTTGGACTTCTCGACGTTTCTAGAAGCTTCTAGATGCTTCCAGAGTGATGCAATACTTTATTGCATTATGTGTCGTGGTGATGGGTTGAAACTGAGGTAAGGTGTTGATCAAGGTGAAGTTATGGTGATGGGTAGAGACGGAGGTAAGGATTAGAACAATCGAGTATATGAGATCTTAATATTATGTTCTTATGTCTAGGGGACGGTGTGTGGATCTTATGCAGATCAGACCTTGAATACATAGTGTATGTACAAGGCCAACGTCGTACATCGGACGACGTAACACCTCCCAACGCGGAAAAGAAATTTCTTGCAAGGAAGAAATTTCTCGCTCAACACTCGATATCACACTCAATCATGCGACGCATCGTCCGGGGGTACTCCGCGCAGGAAGCACAGTTCTCGGCGAGTATCTCCTATATTTGTACGAAACACTGGTCGCACTGAAATGTTATCGGTGTCGGCACGTGGGGCTGGGGCTGGTTTTGTAATGTCCGACAAGTCGTATTCGCAATGTTCATTTTTCGACTGTCTTTTCTCGGGGTTTAGGGTGGGTGGGGAATCACTTTGTTCACTAACACTTTCACTTGCACTTTTCCTGTATCTTGCTGCATACGTGTAAGTATTGTCCTTTTGCTTCAGGAAGATGAAGAATCTTGTGAGGGAGCTCCATACGGCGACTGCTAGATGCAAACTCCATCCGTAAAGTGAGTGCAATGCAATACCATTGATTATGGTACTTATGATAGTCTTTATTGTTCGGATTGCTATATATATTCCTAGCACACCGGCACTGATTGAACCAAATGTGGTGAATCCTGACCACAGTTTTTGTGCTGTTGACTCCGCTATCTGTTGCAGGGAGTTTTCGTCAAGCAGGTTGAACATATTAACGTTTCCTGTTGCGTAATCTCTGCCGGATGCTCCTTGGGCGATAGAATTTATTACGGCCACTCTTTCCACTGGAAACATGATGTGGTCCTGTAGTTTGTTGAGATCCTCTTGGGAATAGATTCCGCCTGTTGCGATATTTGTTGGATCCACGTACTTCCACGTGGGTTTGATGAGCGGTTGTAATGTTGCTGGGGCAACGGTCTCTGTGAGTGACGGCGTTAAACGATACCAAATTCCGTTTATTTTGTAGAGAGGCGGCAGGAGTTCATTGCATGGCTTTTCTGTACCTGTGGCAACTATAATATGGTCTCCTGGCTTTAAGAACTTGGAAGAATTCTGGTAAGTGATCGGAAGTTCATCGAAACACTTATCCGTTTTCCGAACTTGTACGGTTACTGGAATGCACTTTATAATATGCACCACTTCTCCAGCTGGAACTGCGACGAATCCTGGTTCTCGTATAATGGCAGCTGCTATTTCTTCCGGTGATGAGTGTAACATCGTTAGTGCGTTTTGAAGGACCTGTTTCTCCAGTTCGCACTTTTGCCGGATGACATCCTGGTACAACTGGGTAAGTTGACTTTTCAGATGTTTTTCTACGTAGATGAACTTACTATTCACGTAGGTGAATATGTCCAGATTGCTTACTATGGTGTGAGTGCGTTCCTTGAATTTACCGGACAAACTTGTATCCAGAATAAAGAGCTTGGGGTGCTCCGTGCGAATAATAATATAACCGCAAATTGATGTACGACCAGATTCTGTCAACGCGAATGTGGTGTCTTCAGATTCCACCATATATAGTGTAGGTGAGAACTTTGTCTTTGTAGAAACTCTGGTAGCTAGTCCTTCGTAGAGAACGTCGTAGCTATTGAACTTGCAGTAATCGTTGGGAACGACATCCCAGAATGTATGTCCAGCTTGCGTATCAAGGCAGCTTCCTTTTGTGAAGGAGCATATTTGTCCTGACTGTAGATGGATCTGACCTGTAGAGAGCTTCACTGTTGCTGTGTAGTCCCTCAGGGTTATTCGAACAATGGCCTGTACAACGACACTGGTCCAAGTGCCGAATGGGTCGTTGTACGTTGTTCCCGCGCATTGCCCGTTATTTTGAAGTTCTCCCGCCAATGTGAGGCTGCGGGATGTAGTAGAATTGGGCTGGACTCCCGTGACCTGGGCGGTCGGAGTGATGAGGATTGTTCCGGTCTTCTGCAACTCGGAACAGGTTTCACTGGTGGTTGCCAGTAAATATTCTTGTCGTCCGTTCGTGACGATGGAAACATGTGAGTGCATGCCACAATAGAATATCGTGCGGTCGATTTCTATGTGGCACTGGATTACTCTCGTCTGAGTAAACTCTGCTAGTTGTAGCAATTGGATTTTTACTGAGTCCTCCGTGGGCTTGATTTCTTCAGGCTCGCAATCAGGAATATCGATGATGGAGAACGTTGTCGTGTTCAGTGTAGATCCTCCACAATCGTATCCGATGAGGGTGTACACTCGCGTGGCTATAGAGAGTAAGATGGCAACTTGGATCGGCTGCATGATTACAGTTTCGTGTGTGTCTAAGGACTGACGGTCTTCTGAGGCGATTGCTGCTTCGGAGGAGCGGTGTTGCGATGTGATATGCTGATCTTCCAGTGGTGGAAGGAGATTTTGCTGACCAGAGGTTTCGTATTTCGCTCGTTTAATCTGGTAGGGGTATTCGTTATCGCGAGGGTACTCGGATTTATATTTCTTTCTTGCTGACGCGTATTTCGCTGTAGCGCAGAGATTAATTTTATCGTATTCGTTTTGCTTCGCATGGCAACGTGCAGATGGAAGTTGAAAGGAATCGAGTTTCTGTGGATCATCAAAGATATGATTTCGAAGTAAGTTATGAAGTTCTTTTACTTTGGAGGCTTTGATATCCTTCTCTGGTTTAGAACTGTCACTGGATTTATCGTGCAGTATAGAACAGACCTGCTTACATATGGGTCTTGAAAATCTTTGATTGTCGTAGGAATGGAGTTGGTCTTGGAATTGATCGGGCTGGTTACCGGAGTTAGTATAAGAATCGGGCTGGTTACCGGAGTTAGTATGAGAATCGGGCTGGTTACCGGAGTTAGTATAAGAATCGGGCTGGTTACCGGAGTTAGTATGAGAATCGGGCTGGTTACCGGAGTTAGTATAGTGATCGGGCTGGTTACCGGAGTTAGTATAAGAATCGGGCTGGTTACCGGAGTTAGTAATGTCGGGATGGTTACCGAATGCGTCGGGATGATACCCGGAATTAGAAAGGTCGGGATGGTTACCGAATACGTCGGGATGGTACCCGGAAGTAGAAAGGTCGGGATGGTTACCGAATACGTCGGGATGATACCCGGAATTAGATAGGTCGGAAGAGTACGACTCGATTTCTTCCATCTCCAATGGGGGCAATCGAAATGAAACTCTTTCCGACGAGGTGTTAAAACACCGGAGGCTCGCTTTGCCTTTACGATTGGTGACGACGCAGTCACCCAGGAATACATCCGGCGCTACGTTAACACGGCGGATATATCCCTGTTTGGGTCCTTCGACGTCGACCGCTATGCACGCAACGGTACGAGGTTCGAGGACGAATTCTTCGGATTTCGGTGGAGTCTTTGTTCGGACTCGATCCTCACGCTCCACGATCCGACTTCTCGCAGTGTACTCCGATATCTCTCGAGTCTCCTTCGATTCCGGCCGGCTTTTCACGGCGTTTTTCTCTAGGGAGCACTCGATCGAATCCCGAGGAGGCATTGAAATAACCTCCGTCACCGGGGCTCTGCAAGGTCTGACCGCGGGTGCACGAGGATTTGAGGAAGACACTCGAACGTTCCCTGCCGAATGTTCCTCACGTTTGGCGGCTGGAGTTTTAACGAGATCGTTGGTCATAGACGAAGGCATTGAAATAACCTCTGCTGCCAATTTATCGCGAGGCTCAGCCGTGGGCGCGCAAGGGTTCGAGAAGGGAACCCGAATGTTTCCTATCATAATGTATTCATTCGCAAAGGAGATCTCGGCTCCTGTTCTGAAGAAGGGAGAACCGAGGATTCCGTCGATGTTAATTGGGAAGTTTTCTTCCAAGACATGAAATTCAATAGGGTTTTGACCCTGTAAGTGTATTTTAATTTGACCGAGAGTTGGAATGGATCCCTCGGTTATTCCTTGGACTTCTATAGTGTTCGTATGATCTATAGGTAGATTTGGTTCTAGACTTGACGCACGAATTAAATTGATCTCCGATCCCGTGTCTAACAAAAATTCACACTTCTTTTGTAATTGAGGGGCGGAGATTTTTACGCGCGGAATTGGTGAGTCTGCAGCAAGATTTACTGCTGAGACGAATCGTCGGACTGGTCGTTCGTCCGGATAGCTGTTTGGGTGCGGGCTGTAGTTTGAGTTGAAGATGCGGCCTCCCGCCTGGGGTTGGCTTCGGTCGGGAGGCCGGACTCGTTTCCCGACCTCCTATTATTATTGAAAGCGCGCTTACGGCACTCGTGAATATCGTGCCCGGGGACTTTGCAGTAGTTGCAAAATTTGTTAGAGCTTGAAGGGCGATCTGTGCGACCATCGCGGTACGTGTTTTGGTCGCGAGGATTATTTTCCCATCGCCGTTGCGGCGTCGGGGAGCGATAAGAGTCCCGGTTTGAGTTTCTTGAGGACTGCTGAGACGAGTCCGGTCTGTTATCGCGGCGTTCTTGAGTTCGTTCTGGAATGTCACGAGGGGACTCGTACGTGGAACGCGGGCGATACGGCCGGTTATCAGAGAAGCTGACTCGTTTTTCTTCGCGGATCAGTTCTCGTCGACGAGTCTGGTCTGACTCATACTGCCTGTAAGCAGAGATGGCTGCTTCGAAAACAGTGGCAGGATTTCGCGAAGGGCAATGAAGCACTTCGGCACGCAGCTGGGGAAGGAGACCTCGTAGAAAACAATCTACTACGAAGCGATCCAGCTCTTCGTAATCAAGGCCAATATCTGTGGCATCTTGAATCGCGGTTCGAAGGTCTTTGACGCGATTGATGAAGTCTAGGATGTGCTCGTTTGGAGCTTGGAGTACACTCGCGAGATCGCCACGGTACTGGTCCACGAATTTGTATGGGCCCAGTACTGTACGTAACTTTTCGCATAGTGCAGAAATTGTGACTATGTGCTCGCCTTCTATAGCGGCATAAGCACGATCGTGGAGTTTATTGCAGAGCAATTTCGTGAGGGCACGCTCTGCTGTGGCCGGTACGGTGTCACGCGCGCGTTTGCATGCACGTATGAATTGTAGGACGGAAGACGAAGTTCCGTCGAATCTAGGGACAAGCTCGGCGGCTTGTTTTAGAGCGAAATTACCAGTAGGTTCATACTGTGGGATTTCGCGTGGCTCTGGCGGTGAAGGTTCCCGCATATTAGAGACGTTACTAGGGCCTGGTGTAGGCGATTGTTGACGTAGGGTTTGACTCGTGATTTGGATGTTGCGAAGCTCTTTTCGTATTTCGTCGAGCATATTCTTTTGGTTTTGTGCGTCTTCTTCATATTTGAGACGCAATTTGGCAATGAAATCTGTTTCCTCTTTGAGATATTGCTCTCTACGGGCGAGGTCTTGTGCGTATAGGAGTAGCTCTTCCTCGGACATTGGGGGAAGGTCTGCGTTAGGATCTGCTTGGAGATCCCTTTGAGATCGCGTGATTGGGCGAGACATTTTGAAAGATATGAATGGGATTTAAGAAATGTGAACTTCGCACTGACACGCGTCGGGGCTTATTAATGCAAATATCGGCGACCACTTCGATGTCCTACCGACTGCGCCAAATTTGTCACGTCCGTCACTGTGTTTTTGTTACAGGTACCAGGAGAGAGAAAAGAGAACAGTGACAGACGGACGGTTGAGATATTATGATTAAAATGAGGAGTGGTCTTTCGTGCCGAGACAGCCGCGGGCTGTCATATGCACTAGGACAACCGATATTGCTATGGATGCAGTCAAGAAGAGAACGTCCGACGCGGTTACAAGAAGTGTCCCGACAAGAATCACGCGCGAGATGATGCAACGAGGACGGTGAGTTTACAGGATTCAACAATTATACAAGATATTATACGACTCACCGCAATGTTGTATTAACACCTAATAATATTGTTGCAGCAGGAACTGGCGGTACTGGCAGTAGGTGTCGTACATCGGGTCTTCTATACAGATGTCCTCGAGGTGGGGAAGATCTGGCAGAGTTGCTGCTGCTCTCCTCGGGACGACATTAGTGGCCTTGGATGCTGGCCGCAAGATGACACGTTGATGAGCTGGCAGAGGAACGTCACGGATGATTCGGCAACGGACCCTGGGAACGATGATCGTGTCTCGGCTGTCGTCGTCGTCGGCTATGTCGATCACCTCTGGACAATCGACCGGATGTAGAACTGGCGTCGGACCTCGCGAGAGGTCCGCGTGGTTGACCTCTTTAGGAGGGTTGCAAGGGCAACCGTATACAGAAACGTAATTGGACGCGTCACACGGAATGTGCTCGGTGGTTCCCAGAAGTTCTGTCCACTCGGTAGTGGCAATGATTTGATCGAGCACCGCTTTATTTCTCAACGCGCGTCTCAATTTAGCAAGTTGATACTTGCGTCCCGCTCGACGTGGGCGTCGCATGGGTAAGGAATAGTAATGATGGAATAATAATAATATAATGAAAATGAACTTCCATTTGTTATTAACCTTTTTGGTAGTTAACTCGCTTCACGTCTATAGTGGCGGCTCAGCGTTTCCACTGCGCACTTTAGACCAATTCTAGACGTGGCACGAGAACTTCTCTATGACTCGCTTCAAATTCCTTATTGGCGGCTCAGCGTTTCCACTGCGCACTTTAGACCAAGTCCGGATATGTCACGAGTTTAATATATTCGATGCAAGAACTGAATTGGAAGATGGTGTTGAACTAACACAAGAATAACAAGATCGAAGCACTGGTATAACAACGATATATTAAATAAGAACTGGTAAGTACACTGGTATACAATATGTAAGTAGTATTATAATAGAAGTAGTAATTGGATTAATGAATAATGGATATTGTAATATGTTATAGGAATAATGTATGAGAATTAGGAGTTGAGTTGAGTTGAGTTAGAGTTGGAATTGGAATTGGAATTAGGAGTGAAGGATCGACACACTTCACTATCGCGGAGCTAGACTGAACACGTCTGCTCTTGAAGTCGGAAGAAGCCGGACTGGCGGCTGAGGCCAGGTAGGCACGTCTGTGCGAGTCGCTGGCTGAAGGCGGACTGCTCGAGTCGCGAGATGGAGGCGGACTGATGCAAGCGTCCGCTCTGCTTTGCCTCCTTCGTTCGGAGTGGGGATAGCTGACGCTGCAGTCTCTTTGTTCTTCAGTCGTCGGAGTGGGAGAACCGCTGACGCAGCAGCGTCTTCGCTCCCGGGGACTGCACGTGCATTTCTGCTGACGCTGCAGTCTCGTGGCTGTCCTATTGCCCTCTACGAGCGTGGGACTGCTGATGCAGCAGTCTTTGGACTTCTCGACGTTTCTAGAAGCTTCTAGATGCTTCCAGAGTGATGCAATACTTTATTGCATTATGTGTCGTGGTGATGGGTTGAAACTGAGGTAAGGTGTTGATCAAGGTGAAGTTATGGTGATGGGTAGAGACGGAGGTAAGGATTAGAACAATCGAGTATATGAGATCTTAATATTATGTTCTTATGTCTAGGGGACGGTGTGTGGATCTTATGCAGATCAGACCTTGAATACATAGTGTATGTACAAGGCCAACGTCGTACATTCGACGACGTAACATCGTCCGCGTGGTTGACGATATTTTGATTCGAGAAAACGGACGTGGATGCTGCGGAGCTTGCTATGCGAGCAAGTCTATCACTATCACGCACGTACGCGAACACGTAACAGGAAATTGAATAAGGAATACTATTCGCGAACTTTCCAGTGAGAACTCTATCTCTAACTAACAACGTGTCACTTCAAACTACGAAGTTAGGAGCAAGGAAATAATAATTGGGATTTAGATTGACTCTGGTAAAACAAAGTATATTATAAACGTAAAAGAATACAAAGGTAAAGATGCTTATTATTAACGAAATCGAAATACGTACTAAGTACGAAATATGAAACGCAATAAAAATGTTTAATTGAATAAACGAAGTAATGTTTGAATTAAACGAATAAGAATAAGATATTATTGAATGGTATTAGGGACTGTGTCTAAACAGTATGGATTTGGAAAGATTGTGTCTAAACAATCTGGATTTGGAAAGACTATGTCTAAATAGTCTGGACTTGGAAGATTGACGAAAACTCGACTGACCCACTCGGGTCCCCGGAGAGGACTGGGGAGAATCGAACGTTCGTCGACGAATAACGTTCGTCCGAAAAATGCTGACTTCGCAAAAGGGGACCGTGTCCTCTTTGTGCCGGTCTTCGTCGTAAACAGCGCGATGGCCGCCGCACTAGAGTCAGCAGTTTTCGTTCCCAGTGGTGCAGGACTCGAAAATTAAGTGGTAACCATTGGCGTACCTATTTATTTATTTAAATAAATTGGGACTTAGAATATTTTCGAGCGCTTGCTCTTGCAAGGCGTTTCGATGTAAATTTTATATGTCATATGATTAGTTGACATCATTTGTCGACCGATCATATGTTTGAAAATATTCTAAGTACTTTTGAAAATTACCAAAAATCGAAATTTTGGTAAAGTCTAAACAAACGCGAATTGAGAACATAACCTACAAATTTTTAGGTTAGTTTCATGATTTTCGCTCACGAGTCCAATGATATTTCAATCTTCGAGTTTGGGCCATTTTTGGCTATTTTAGGATTTTGACAGATTTTGGATTTTAGGTTATGTTGATGGATTTCAATCAAATGTACGTGGTGTTAAGGATTCATTGTTATGAAGGATTTTTAGGAGGTTTGGAATCTTTAAAGGGGAACGCTCGCTCTTATGTATCTAATTTTACATGTAGTCTTAAAGCTAACGTCGGAGGTGCGACCGACGTCACACTATTCCTAAAGTTAAATCAAAAGGAGTTTATGTTTTGCCGCAAACTCCTATCTTCAAATCCTCGCCGGAACAACACCTCTTCCAGCTTCAACGATCAGGTATCCGTGCGACCGAAAACAAAGTCCATGCGTCTGGCAAATACAATTCCGCGAGATTCGCGTCAGCAAGAAAAAGAAATAAAGCCGATACATTATACTCGCCCGAGACAACTAAGTCTGATTATAAGCTTTCGTTATGTATCTTGCGAAACGAATTCAATCTTCCTAGCGTTAACAGAGGCTCCAATATCGTTACGCCAACGATAAACTATCGCAGCGACCCAAGAGCGAAATTTAAAACCTCTGGTCAGCATCACCCCACTCCACAGCAGGAAGACGATATCCCTGCGACGCAACGAGATCTTCAAGGAGAAACCGTCACCCCTGAAGATCATCAGTCTCTCGACAACGCTATAACAGCAACCATGCAGCCGATACAAGCAGCTATCTTGCTCTCTATTGCCACGCAAGCCTCAACACTCATTGGATATGACTGTGGAGGTTCAACCTTGAATATTACCACGTATTCAACTATTGACACTCTTAACTGCGAGCCAGAAGACATCGCACCAGCTGAAAATTTAGAAAGAATTCAGCTCCTGCAGCTAGCTGAATTCTCGCAAACTCGTGTCTTGCAATGCCATATCGGAATAGACAGAACCATATACTATTGTGGCATGCATTCACATAATTCGGTAGTATCCAATGGTCGACAAGACTATATATTACCGATCTCCAGCGAAACCTGTTCGAGCCTACACACGACGGGGACAATATTCATCACCCCAGCCGCCCAGATCACAGGTATTCAGCCGAACTCGACCTCCTCTCACGGCCTCACGTTAGCAGGAGTTATTCAGAACGATGGTAGCTGCGCTGGAACCACGTATAGTGATCCGTTTGGGACTTGGACCGATGTCGTGGTACAAGCTTTAGTCCGAATCACGATCCGCGACTACATCGCTCCAATCAGATTGTCAACCGGACAGATTCATCTACAAACTGGGCAAACCTGCCCCCTTCAAAAAGGAAATTGCTTAGACGCACAAGATGGCCATACGTTCTGGGAAACCACGCCGACGGACTCGTGCAAATTCAATAATTATGATATCTTGTACGAAGGGATAGCCACTAAACTATCCTCTAAGGTGAATCCTTCTCCAACCCTGTATACCGTAGCATCGCAGGACACGACTTTTGCACTCACGGAGACAGGCAGATCGTCAGTTTGCGGATATGTCATAATCCGAACGGAACACCCCAAGCTGTTCATTCTGGAAGTTGGAAGTTCAGGAAAATTCAAGGAGAAAACACACACCTTGGTCTACAATCTGGACATCTTCACGTATGTCAACAGCAAATTTGTTTACGTGGAGAAGCACCTCCGGAAACAATTTTCTCAACTCTACAAAGATGTAATCCGTCAGAAGTGTGAGCTAGAGCGTCAGATTCTCCAGAACGCCCTCACATTATTACATTCAGCACCCGAAGAAGTTGCCACTGCCATCATGAAGGATGTCGGATTTACCGCAGTTCCAGCAGGAGAGGTAGTGCACATAATAAAGTGCATACCAGTCACGGTCCAAGTGAGGAAAACCGAACGGTGTTATGATGAGCTACCCATCACGTATCGGAACACATCAAAATTCCTGAAGCCAAGGGACCACATCATTTCAAATACGGGGACAGAAAAGCCATGCAATGAGCTACTTCCCCCATATTATAGACTGCACGGAACATGGTATCGCCTAACACCGTCATTGATGGAGGCCATCACTCCTTCGGAGCTTCACCCCCTCGCCAAGTCAACCTGGAAATACATAGATCCGAAGAACTTGGCAACGGGAGGCATTTATTCACAAGACGACCTGGACAAACTACAGGATCATATAATGTTTCCTGTAGAGAAGGTAGCAGTCATAAATTCAATCGCACAGGGTGCGACGGGAAGACAGTTTGCAGCAGGAAACATCAATATGTTCAACCTGCTCGATGAAAACTCCCTACAGCAGATAGCGGAGTCTACAGCACAGAAATTATGGTCCGGATTCACTACATTCGGATCAATAAGTGCTGGAATAATCGGAGTGTATGTAGCGATCCGCACGATCAAAACAATCATCAGTACGATCGTTAACGGCATCGCATTACACTCACTATACGGCTGGAGCCTGCATCTCGTTGTCGCCATCTGGAGTTCACTGACCCGGTTCTTTATATTCATGAAGCAGAGGGACAACAAGACTTCAGCGGCCATCGAGGACAAAGATAGTGATAGTGCCAGTGTCGGAGAATTCCGAACCCGTCCTCCCTTGACGAAACGAACGTTAATTTGCGATTCCCTTGACCCAGCGTTGCGAGACAGGGATGACATTTCAGTGCATCCTGTCTACCGCCACCCAGAGGCAGAGATTCCACTGCGTGAAATCTCTTCTCTAAGGGGGGAGGTGTGACGTCGGTCGCACCTCCGACGTTAGCTTTAAGACTACATGTAAAATTAGATACATAAGAGCGAGCGTTCCCCTTTAAAGATTCCAAACCTCCTAAAAATCCTTCATAACAATGAATCCTTAACACCACGTACATTTGATTGAAATCCATTGTCACGTCCGTCACTGTGTTTTTGTTACAGGTACCAGGAGAGAGAAAAGAGAACAGTGACAGACGGACGGTTGAGATATTATGATTAAAATGAGGAGTGGTCTTTCGTGCCGAGACAGCCGCGGGCTGTCATATGCACTAGGACAACCGATATTGCTATGGATGCAGTCAAGAAAAGAACGTCCGACGCGGTTACAAGAAGTGTCCCGACAAGAATCGCGCGCGAGAGGATGCAACGAGAACGGTGAGTTTACAGGATTCAACAATTATACAAGATATTATACGACTCACCGCAATGTTGTATTAACGCCTAATAATATTGTTGCAGCAGGAACTGGCGGTACTGACAGTAGGTGTCGTACATCGGATCTTCTATACAGATGTCCTCGAGGTGGGGAAGATCCGGCAGAGTTGCTGCTGCTCGGTTCGGGACGACGTTAGTGGCCTTGGATGCTGGCCGCAAGACGACACGTTGATGAGCTGGCAGAGGAACGTCACGGATGATTCGGCAACGGACCCTGGGAACGATGATCGTGTCTCGGCTGTCGTCGTCGTCGGCTATGTCGATCACCTCTGGACAATCAACCGGATGTAGAACTGGCGTCGGAGCTCGCGAGAGGTCCGCGTGGTTGACCTCTTTAGGAGGGTTGCAAGGGCAACCGTATACAGTGTGACGTCGGTCGCACCTCCGACGTTAGCTTTAAGACTACATGTAAAATTAGATACATAAGAGCGAGCGTTCCCCTTTAAAGATTCCAAACCTCCTAAAAATCCTTCATAACAATGAATCCTTAACACCACGTACATTTGATTGAAATCCATCAACATAACCTAAAATCCAAAATCTGTCAAAATCCTAAAATAGCCAAAAATGGCCCAAACTCGAAGATTGAAATATCATTGGACTCGTGAGCGAAAATCATGAAACTAACCTAAAAATTTGTAGGTTATGTTCTCAATTCGCGTTTGTTTAGACTTTACCAAAATTTCGATTTTTGGTAATTTTCAAAAGTACTTAGAATATTTTCAAACATATGATCGGTCGACAAATGATGTCAACTAATCATATGACATATAAAATTTACATCGAAACGCCTTGCAAGAGCAAGCGCTCGAAAATATTCTAAGTCCCAATTTATTTAAATAAATAAATAGGTACGCCAATGGTTACCACTTAATTTTCGAGTCCTGCACCACTGGGAACGAAAACTGCTGACTCTAGTGCGGCGGCCATCGCGCTGTTTACGACGAAGACCGGCACAAAGAGGACACGGTCCCCTTTTGCGAAGTCAGCATTTTTCGGACGAACGTTATTCGTCGACGAACGTTCGATTCTCCCCAGTCCTCTCCGGGGACCCGAGTGGGTCAGTCGAGTTTTCGTCAATCTTCCAAGTCCAGACTATTTAGACATAGTCTTTCCAAATCCAGATTGTTTAGACACAATCTTTCCAAATCCATACTGTTTAGACACAGTCCCTAATACCATTCAATAATATCTTATTCTTATTCGTTTAATTCAAACATTACTTCGTTTATTCAATTAAACATTTTTATTGCGTTTCATATTTCGTACTTAGTACGTATTTCGATTTCGTTAATAATAAGCATCTTTACCTTTGTATTCTTTTACGTTTATAATATACTTTGTTTTACCAGAGTCAATCTAAATCCCAATTATTATTTCCTTGCTCCTAACTTCGTAGTTTGAAGTGACACGTTGTTAGTTAGAGATAGAGTTCTCACTGGAAAGTTCGCGAATAGTATTCCTTATTCAATTTCCTGTTTCAACGTGTTCGCGTACGTGCGTGATAGTGATAGACTTGCTCGCATAGCAAGCTCCGCAGCATCCACGTCCGTTTTCTCGAATCAAAATATCGTCAACCACGCGGACGATATTCGCGAGATAAATTCACGGGATCGCACAGCGTCCACGCCCGTTTTCGCTAATTAAAATATCGTCAATCACGCGGACGATATTAGTGAGTTAGATTCACGGTATCGTACAGCGTCCACGCCCGTTTCCTCAACGAGCGCATCCGTCTACAATACCGTAGCAGCCAGCTGTCAATCATTGGAGGTCGTTCCTGTCAAATATTGACGTGACAGAGTTTGGCGCAGTCGTCAATCCTTGAAGGTCGTTTCCAGCCATTTGGATCAACGCCTGTCAAGCAGAGCGGACCGAATTCAAGGTCATCAGCGCAACCGTAGCCGTTCATCCGTTGCGAATTCATTTCTCGTGTCAATCGACAAACAAGCGAAGCGTAAAAGTAAGTGGAACATATTATCGCGTATGTTTCAGGGTCGCGTGCATCTTTCATCTGTGTAAGACTGCATGCAGGTGTCGGCATCGGGTCCTAGTCTGTTGATAAAAAGACCAACACTTTTATTAAATGTCAGTCAGTGGAAGAGTAGAGTAGCCGGGCCGCGGTATTCTCTTCTCTTGCTTTTATAGCCCCGCCAGGACGTGACAAATTTGGCGCAGTCGGTAGGACACTCGTTGGTCACCGATGTTAGAGACACCGTCAACACTCTTGTAGGATACGTCATGTGTCCTACCTCTGCCAAAATTTGTTGTGACAAATTTGGCGCAGTCGGTAGGACAGTCGTTGGTCACCGATGTTAGAAGCACGGCATCGAGGAATAAAAATAGAATCAGTGTTAGCACGCGAACCCCTGCGCGTTCCATCATTGTTTGACAATTTAACGCAGTAGACTTAGAGTCCGTGAAAGCATAGTGTCAGTTAAAAGTGCGACGGGCAGTGAAGGAAATGCCCTTTCGCCCACGTTACATACTCAAATTATTTTACGCGATGTTCGTACTCAGTACAAATTCATCGAGAGTTTTAGTGAACGTTAAAGTGCGACGGGCGGTTTAGAAAACGCCCCTTCGCCCACGTTATATAGTCGGATTATTTTTCGCGAATTTCATACTTAGAAATTTTCAAGCGACGCAATCATGGAAACGCGTAGCGAGGCTAGAAAGAAGGTTCCTCCTACGGAAGAGGAATTAATTGAATTCCAGAAAGATTTAGCTCGTAGAGAAGCAGCTCTCATTAATCAAACCGCCGCGTTGACTCAACTCAAATTGCAATACGAAACAGAAACGCGTGAGCAAAGAGTAACGTACGAGGATATACGCCGCGAGATAGCAGAAATCCGATCGGCCAGAGATTCTCAATCAATTCCAGCTAGCCCAGTCGTTGCGCCCCGCGAACCCATAATGCACGATTCTTCGAATTTCACCGTTAAACAAGCGGTTGAACTTGTGCCTACCTTTGACGGCACCTCCATAACCGTGCTACAATTCGTTCGCGCGTGCAAGCGAGCCTTGGAAGCTGTTCCAGCCACAGCTGAGCGTACCCTCACTAGATTAGTATGCAATAAGCTTAGAGGACAGGCATACGCCGCGATTGAAGACGTAAATATTAACACAATCTCTGAATTGTGCAACCGCCTGAAAGATGTACTAGGCCCATATAAATTCATCGATCAGTATCGCGGAGAATTAGCTTCGATACACCAGGGACAGTCCGAGCACGTGTTGAATTATATTACGCGAGTAAAGGACCTTAGAACGGCGATCATAGATTCAGGCCGCGGGGTCCCCAATCTAGACGAGATTGATAAATTCACAATTGATTGTTTCATGCGTGGTCTTATCCCAGCGCTTCGAGCCGAGGTCAGGCTCTGCGCGTCACTCGAATTACAGAAAATATTCGACGAAGCAGTAACCGCGTACAAACAGTACGAGCTTGACCGTGTTCGTTATCGTGACGACGGACGCCGCGTCGCATTCTCCGACTCTCGTAATCGCACACCAGAGCGATCAAGCAACTCTTATTATGATAGGAATGCGCCTGAGCAGCGCAACAGATCTTCGGAAAGGAAAGATCAACGACCTTCCTTTTCACCTCGTGAATCCTGGCGAGACAGGAAACCCGATAACAGAGACGCGTATCGCTCTCCTCCTCCGCGACGTCACGAACCGTCGCAATCAAATCAGCGCGAAACGTATAAACGCGAAGATCGCGCTTCCCAGTCCCCAGGTCGCGATCGCTTTCCTACGGAGAATCAGAAGTATTGTAAATATTGTAAGCGCACGGGACATGACATACACGAATGTCGCCGCCGCGAATATTACAGTAGAAATGAGTCGGGAAACGAATCAAGCCTCCCGACAAACGCGACCAAAGGACGGGAGGCATCCCAAGAGAATCGCCAAAAGGCAACACAGCTGGCCGTCATCAGCGACGACCAGCAGTAGATGAAATTCGAGTAGATAGGAGAGATAACCCGGACGGTCAGCAGAATGAACGACCATCCGCGAAATTAGTCTCGGCAATAAATCTCGCGCCGGACTCCCCTATCCCTCGAATAAAAGCAAAATCGTCACTCTTCTCAAAAGAGTGTGAGTTCCTCTTGGACACCGGGTCCGAGGTCAACTTAATCCGAGCGTCTGGTATCAAATCTGACGTTCATCTAAAAACTGACAGCGTCATACACGTCCATGGCGTGACAGAAGGAGAAATTGCGACCCTCGGTTATATCAATGCGGAGCTAGCAGATTCCATTAAAGTCACGCTACACGTTCTGCCTGACAGTTTTCCAATTAATATAGATGGTATCTTAGGCTCCCCCTTCTTCAGAGAGGGAGCAGAGATATCATTTGCGAAGGAATGCGTAGAGTATAAAAACCTACGTATTCCCTTTTCGAATCCTCGGGAATATTCCATCGAAAGCCGTACCGCCGCCTGCATAGCCGTCAACGTAAAGGGCCCAAGCGAAGGGTATGTGCGAAAAGTAGATGTAAAACCCGATGTGTTCTTAGGTGATTGTTTAGTCACCAACCGTAACGGAAAGGCATACCTGCGATGCTTTAACGCATCGTCCGAAGTGGCGTCCTTCTCCCTGCCTACGTTGGAGGTGGAAGAGATCGAGGTTCCCTTTTCGAATATTCAAGCCGAAGTCAATTCGGACTTATTCAATGCTCGTGCGTGCCGCGCGCACGAGACGATCGTTAACGATCAACTCGCGTCTTCTATTAATTCCGGTAACCATTCCGACGATTCCGGTAGCCATCCCGATTCTTTAAATAATTCCGGTAACCATCCCGACGATTCCGGTAGCCATCCCGATTCTTTAAATAATTCCGGTAACCATCCCGACGATTCCGGTAGCCATCCCGATTCTTTAAATAATTCCGGTAACCATCCCGACGATTCCGGTAGCCATCCCGATACTTTAAAGAATTCCGGTAACCATCCCGACGATTTATATTCAAAGTCCTGTGTGGAAAGAAACATCAACGCCTTCGCCTCAGATGAACTTTTAGAATGTTCATATGAGAACAATTTAGAAAGCATTTCTATTCCTAAAGTTAAATCAAAAGGAGTTTATGTTTTGCCACAAACTCCTATCTTCAAATCCTCGCCGGAACAAGACCTCTTGCAGCTTCAACGATCAAGTATCCGTGCGACCGAAAACAAAGTCCATGCGTCTGGCAAATACAATTCCGCGAGATTCGCGTCAGCAAGAAAAAGAAATAAAGCCGATACATTATACTCGCCCGAGACAACTAAGTCTGATTATAAGCTTTCGTTATGTATCTTGCGAAACGAATTCAATCTTCCTAGCGTTAACAGAGTCTCCAATATCGTTACGCCAACGATAAACTATCGCAGCGACCCAAGAGCGAAATTTAAAACCTCTGGTCAGCATCACCCCACTCCACAGCAGGAAGACGATATCCCTGCGACGCAACGAGATCTTCAAGGAGAAACCGTCACCCCTGAAGATCATCAGTCTCTCGACAACGCTATAACAGCAACCATGCAGCCAATACAAGCAGCTATCTTGCTCTCTATTGCCACGCAAGCCTCAACACTCATTGGATATGACTGTGGAGGTTCAACCTTGAATATTACCACGTATTCAACTATTGACACTCTTAACTGCGAGCCAGAAGACATCGCACCAGCTGAAAATTTAGAAAGAATTCAGCTCCTGCAGCTAGCTGAATTCTCGCAAACTCGTGTCTTGCAATGCCATATCGGAATAGACAGAACCATATACTATTGTGGCATGCATTCACATAATTCGGTAGTATCCAATGGTCGACAAGACTATATATTACCGATCTCCAGCGAAACCTGTTCGAGCCTACACACGACGGGGACAATATTCATCACCCCAGCCGCCCAGATCACAGGTATTCAGCCGAACTCGACCTCCTCTCACGGCCTCACGTTAGCAGGAGTTATTCAGAACGATGGTAGCTGCGCTGGAACCACGTATAGTGATCCGTTTGGGACTTGGACCGATGTCGTGGTACAAGCTTTAGTCCGAATCACGATCCGCGACTACATCGCTCCAATCAGATTGTCAACCGGACAGATTCATCTACAAACTGGGCAAACCTGCCCCCTTCAAAAAGGAAGCTGCTTAGACGCACAAGATGGCCATACGTTCTGGGAAACCACGCCGACGGACTCGTGCAAATTCAATAATTATGATGTCTTGTACGAAGGGATAGCCACTAAACTATCCTCCAAGGTGAATCCTTCTCCAACCCTGTATACCGTAGCATCGCAGGACACGACTTTTGCACTCACGGAGACAGGCAGATCGTCAGTTTGCGGATATGTCATAATCCGAACGGAACACCCCAAGCTGTTCATTCTGGAAGTTGGAAGTTCAGGAAAATTCAAGGAGAAAACACACACCTTGGTCAACAATCTGGACATCTTCACGTATGTCAACAGCAAATTTGTTTACGTGGAGAAGCACCTCCGGAAACAATTTTCTCAACTCTACAAAGATGTAATCCGTCAGAAGTGTGAGCTAGAGCGTCAGATTCTCCAGAACGCCCTCACATTATTACATTCAGCACCCGAAGAAGTTGCCACTGCCATCATGAAGGATGTCGGATTTATCGCAGTTCCAGCAGGAGAGGTAGTGCACATAATAAAGTGCATACCAGTCACGGTCCAAGTGAGGAAAACCGAACGGTGTTATGATGAGCTACCCATCACGTATCGGAACACATCAAAATTCCTGAAGCCAAGGGACCACATCATTTCAAATACGGGGACAGAAAAGCCATGTAATGAGCTACTTCCCCCATATTATAGACTGCACGGAACATGGTATCGCCTAACACCGTCATTGATGGAGGCCATCACTCCTTCGGAGCTTCACCCCCTCGCCAAGTCAACCTGGAAATACATAGATCCGAAGAACTTGGCAACGGGAGGCATTTATTCACAAGACGACCTGGACAAACTACAGGACCATATAATGTTTCCTGTAGAGAAGGTAGCAGTCATAAATTCAATCGCACAGGGTGCGACGGGAAGACAGTTTGCAGCAGGAAACATCAATATGTTCAATCTGCTCGATGAAAACTCCCTACAGCAGATAGCGGAGTCTACAGCACAGAAATTATGGTCCGGATTCACTACATTCGGATCAATAAGTGCTGGAATAATCGGAGTGTATGTAGCGATCCGCACGATCAAAACAATCATCAGTACGATCGTTAACGGCATCGCATTACACTCACTATACGGCTGGAGCCTGCATCTCGTTGTCGCCATCTGGAGTTCACTGACCCGGTTCTTTATACTCATGAAGCAGAGGGACAACAAGACTTCAGCGGCCATCGAGGACAAAGATAGTGATAGTGCCAGTGTCGGAGAATTCCGAACCCGTCCTCCCTTGACGAAACGAACGTTAATTTGCGATTCCCTTGACCCAGCGTTGCGAGACAGGGATGACATTTCAGTGCATCCTGTCTACCGCCACCCAGAGGCAGAGATTCCACTGCGTGAAATCTCTTCTCTAAGGGGGGAGGTGTGACGTCGGTCGCACCTCCGACGTTAGCTTTAAGACTACATGTAAAATTAGATACATAAGAGCGAGCGTTCCCCTTTAAAGATTCCAAAACTCCTAAAAATCCTTCATAACAATGAATCCTTAACACCACGTACATTTGATTGAAATCCATCAACATAACCTAAAATCCAAAATCTGTCAAAATCCTAAAATAGCCAAAAATGGCCCAAACTCGAAGATTAAAATATCATTGGACTCGTGAGCGAAAATCATGAAACTAACCTAAAAATTTGTAGGTTATGTTCTCAATTCGCGTTTGTTTAGACTTTACCAAAATTTCGATTTTTGGTAATTTTCAAAAGTACTTAGAATATTTTCAAACATATGATCGGTCGACAAATGATGTCAACTAATCATATGACATATAAAATTTACATCGAAACGCCTTGCAAGAGCAAGCGCTCGAAAATATTCTAAGTCCCAATTTACTTAAATAAATAAATAGGTACGCCAATGGTTACCACTTAATTTTCGAGTCCTGCACCACTGGGAACGAAAACTGCTGACTCTAGTGCGGCGGCCATCGCGCTGTTTACGACGAAGACCGGCACAAAGAGGACACGGTCCCCTTTTGCGAAGTCAGCATTTTTCGAACGAACGTTGTTCGTCGACGAACGTTCGATTCTCCCCAGTCCTCTCCGGGGACCCGAGTGGGTCAGTCGAGTTTTCGTCAATCTTCCAAGTCCAGACTATTTAGACATAGTCTTTCCAAATCCAGATTGTTTAGACACAATCTTCCCAAATCCATACTGTTTAGACACAGTCCCTAATACCATTCAGTAATATCGTATTCTTATTCGTTTAATTCAAACATTACTTCGTTTATTCAATTAAACATTTTTATTGCGTTTCATATTTCGTACTTAGTACGTATTTCGATTTCGTTAATAATAAGCATCTTTACCGTTGTATTCTTTTACGTTTTTAATATACTTTGTTTTACCAGAGTTAATCTAAATCCCAATTATTATTTCCTTGCTCCTAACTTCGTAGTTTGAAGTGACACGTTGTTAGTTAGAGATAGAGTTCTCACTGGAAAGTTCGCGAATAGTATTCCTTATTCAATTTCCTGTTTCAACGTGTTCGCGTACGTGCGTGATAGTGATAGACTTGCTCGCATAGCAAGCTCCGCAGCATCCACGTCCGTTTTCTCGAATCAAAATATCGTCAACCACGCGGACGATATTCGCGAGATAAATTCACGGGATCGCACAGCGTCCACGCCCGTTTTCGCTAATTAAAATATCGTCAATCACGCGGACGATATTAGTGAGTTAGATTCACGGTATCGTACAGCGTCCACGCCCGTTTCCTCAACGAGCGCATCCGTCTACAATACCGTAGCAGCCAGCTGTCAATCATTGGAGGTCGTTCCTGTCAAATATTGACGTGACAGAGTTTGGCGCAGTCGTCAATCCTTGAAGGTCGTTTCCAGCCATTTGGATCAACGCCTGTCAAGCAGAGCGGACCGAATTCAAGGTCATCAGCGCAACCGTAGCCGTTCATCCGTTGCGAATTCATTTCTCGTGTCAATCGACAAACAAGCGAAGCGTAAAAGTAAGTGGAACATATTATCGCGTATGTTTCAGGGTCGCGTGCATCTTTCATCTGTGTAAGACTGCATGCAGGTGTCGGCATCGGGTCCTAGTCTGTTGATAAAAAGACCAACACTTTTATTAAATGTCAGTCAGTGGAAGAGTAGAGTAGCCGGGCCGCGGTATTCTCTTCTCTTGCTTTTATAGCCCCGCCAGGACGTGACAACAGAAACGTAATCGGACGCGTCACACGGAATGTGCTCGGTGGTTCCCAGAAGTTCTGTCCACTCGGTAGTGGCAATGTTTAGATCGAGCACCGCTTTATTTCTCAACGCGCGTCTCAATTTAGCAAGTTGATACTTGCGTCCCGCTCGACGTGGGCGTCGCATGGGTAAGGAATAGTAATGATGGAATATTAATAATATAATGAAAATGAACTTCCACTTGTTATTAACCTTTTTGGTAGTTAACTCGCTTCACGTCTATAGTGGCGGCTCAGCGTTTCCACTGCGCACTTTAGACCAATTCTAGACGTGGCACGAGAACTTCTCTATGACTCGCTTCAAATTCCTTATTGGCGGCTCAGCGTTTCCACTGCGCACTTTAGACCAAGTCCGGATATGTCACGAGTTTAATATATTCGATGCAAGAACTGAATTGGAAGATGGTGTTGAACTAACACAAGAATAACAAGATCGAAGCACTGGTATAACAACAATATATTAAATAAGAACTGGTAAGTACACTGGTATACAATATGTAAGTAGTATTATAATAGGAGTAGTAATTGGATTAATGAATAATGGATATAGTAATATGTTGTAGGAATAACGTATGAGAATTAGGACTTGAGTTGAGTTGAGTTAGAGTTGGAATTGGAATTGGAATTGGAATTAGGAGTGAAGGATCGACACACTTCACTTTCGCGGAGCTAGACTGAACACGTCTGCTCTTGAAGTCGGAAGAAGCCGGACTGGCACGTCCGTGCGAGTCGCTCGCTTGGAGCGGACCGTTCGAGTCGCTGGCTGAAGGCGGACTGATGCAAGCGTCCGCTCTGCCTTGCCTCCTTCGTTCGGAGTGGGGATAGCTGACGCTGCAGTCTCTTTGTTCTTCAGTCGTCGGAGTGGGAGAACCGCTGACGCAGCAGCGTCTTCGCTCCCGGGGACTGCACGTGCATTTCTGCTGACGCTGCAGTCTCGTGGCTGTCCTATTGCCCTCTACGAGCGTGGGACTGCTGATGCAGCAGTCTTTGGACTTCTCGACGTTTCTAGAAGCTTCTAGATGCTTCCAGAGTGATGCAATACTTTATTGCATTATGTGTCGTGGTGATGGGTTGAAACTGAGGTAAGGTGTTGATCAAGGTGAAGTTATGGTGATGGGTAGAGACGGAGATAAGGAGTAGAACAATACAATAATGAGATCTTAATACTATGCTCTTATGTCTAGGGGACGGTGTATGGATCTTATGCAGATCAGACCTTGTATACATAGTGTGTGTACAAGGCCAACGTCGTACATCGGACGACGTAACACCTCCCAACGCGGAAAAGAAATTTCTTACATGGGAGAAATTTCTCGCTCAACACTCGACCACACACTCATTCATGCGATGCATCGTCCGGGGGTACTCCGCGCAGGGAGCACAGTTCTCGGCGAGTATTTCCTATATTTGTACGAAACACTGGTCGCACTGAAATGTTGTCGGTGTCGGCACGTGGGGCTGGGGCTGGTTTTGTAATGTCCGACAAGTCGTATTCGCAATGTTCATTTTTCGACTGTCTTTTCTCGGGGTTTAGGGTGGGTGGGGAATCACTTTGTTCACTGTCACTTTTGTCTTTTCTTATCTTCTTCCAGATGAGTATCACGTTTCGCTGACGCGGGGTTTGCGTTGGATTATTCGGCGCACGCTTGAGTTTGTTTGCATGTACAATCTTAAAATGGTTCCCTACTTTAATTTTTACATTGTTTGAGTCTAGGATGTCGCAGATTTCATGTGGACCCGTATATTGCGCATCGAATTTGCCCTTGCAGGGTTCCTTGAGTAGGAATACCTGTTCTATATCTTCCGGTGGTCGAAGGAGATTTTGCCGATGCTGGGCTTCGAATTTCGCTCGCTTATTCTCATAGGAATATCCGTTATCGCGAGGGTACTCGGATTTATATTGCTTTCTTGCTGACGCGTATTTCGCTGTAGCGCAGAGATTAATTTTATCGTATTCGTTTCGCTTCGCATGGCAACGTGCAGATGGAAGTTGAAAGGAATCGAGTTTCTGTGGATCATCAAAGATATGATTTCGAAGTAAGTTATGAAGTTCTTTTACTTTGGAGACTTTGATATCCTTCTCTGGTTTAGAACTGTCACTGGATTTATCGTGCAGTATAGAACAGACCTGCTTACATATGGGTCTTGAAGATCTTTGATTGTCGTAGGAATGGAGTTGGTCTTGGAATTGATCGGGCTGGTTACCGGAGTTAGAATAAGAATCGGGCTGGTTACCGGAGTTAGTATAAAGATCGGGCTGGTTACCGGAGTTAGTATAAGAATCGGGCTGGTTACCGGAGTTAGTATAAAGATCGGGCTGGTTACCGGAGTTAGTATGAGAATCGGGCTGGTTACCGGAGTTAGAAAGGTCGGGATGGTTACCGAATACGTCGGGATGGTTCCCGGAATTAGAAAGGTCGGGATGGTTACCGAATACGTCGGGATGGTACCCGGAATTAGAAAGGTCGGAAGAGTACGACTCGATTTCTTCCATCTCCAATGGGGGCAATCGAAATGAAACTCTTTCCGACGAGGTGTTAAAACACCGGAGGCTCGCTTTGCCTTTACGATTGGTGACGACGCAGTCACCCAGGAATACATCTGGCGCTACATTAACACGGCGGATATATCCCTGTTTAGGTCCTTCGACGTCGACCGCTATGCACGCAACGGTACGAGGTTCGAGGACGAATTCTTCGGATTTCGGAGGAGTCTTTGTTCGGACTCGATCCTCACGCTCCACGACCCGACTTCTCGCAGTGTACTCCGATATCTCTCGAGTCTCCTTCGATTCCGGCCGGCTTTTCACGGCGTTTTTCTCTAGGGAGTACTCGATCGAATCCCGAGGAGGCATTGAAATAACCTCCGTCACCGGAGCTCTGCAAGGTCTGACCGCGGGTGCACGAGGATTTGAGGAAGACACTCGAACGTTCCTTGCCGAATGTTCCTCACGCTTGGCGGCTGGAGTTTTAACGAGATCGTTGGTCATAGACGAAGGCATTGAAATAACCTCTGCTGCCAATTTATCGCGAGGCTCAGCCGTGGGCGCGCAAGGGTTCGAGAAGGGAACCCGAATGTTTCCTATCGTAATGTATTCATTCGCAAAGGAGATCTCGGCTCCTGTTCTGAAGAAGGGAGAACCGAGGATTCCGTCGATGTTAATTGGGAAGTTTTCTTCCAAGACATGAAATTCGATAGGGTTTTGACCCTGTAAGTGTATTTTAATTTGACCGAGAGTTGGAATGGATCCCTCGGTTATTCCTTGGACTTCTATAATGTTCGTGTGATCTATAGGTAGATTTGGTTCAAGACTTGACGCACGAATTAAATTGATCTCCGAACCCGTGTCCAACAAAAATTCACACTTCTTTTGTAATTGAGGGGCGGAGATTTTTACGCGCGGAATTGGTGAGTCTGCAGCAAGATTTACTGCTGAGACGAATCGTCGGACTGGTCGTTCGTCCGGATAGCTGTTTGGGTGCGGGCTGTAGTTTGGGTTGAAGATGCGGCCTCCCGCCTTGGGTTGGCTTCGGTCGGGAGGCCGGACTCGTTTCCCGACCTCCTATTATTATTAAAAGCGCGCTTACGGCACTCGTGAATATCGTGCCCGGGGACTTTGCAGTAGTTGCAAAATTTGTTAGGGCTTGAGGGGCGATCTGTGCGACCATCGCGGTACGTGTTTTGGTCGCGAGGATTATTTTCCCATCGCCGTTGCGGCGTCGGGGAGCGATAAGAGTCCCGGTTTAAGTTTCTCGAGGACTGCTGAGACGAGTCCGGTCTGTTATCGCGGCGTTCTTGAGTTCGCTCTGGAATGTCACGAGGGGACTCGTACGTGGAACGCGGGCGATACGGCCGGTTATCAGAGAAGCTGACTCGTTTTTCTTCGCGGATCAGTTCTCGTCGACGAGTCTGGTCTGACTCATACTGCCTGTAAGCAGAGATGGCTGCTTCGAAAACAGTGGCAGGATTTCGCGAAGGGCAATGAAGCACTTCGGCACGCAGCTGGGGAAGGAGACCTCGTAGAAAACAATCTACTACGAAGCGATCTAGTTCTTCGTAATCAAGGCCAATATCTGTGGCATCTTGAATCGCGGTTCGAAGGTCTTTAACGCGATTGATGAAGTCTAAGATGTGCTCGTTTGGAGCTTGGAGTACACTCGCGAGATCGCCACGGTACTGGTCAACGAATTTGTATGGGCCCAGTACTGTTCGTAATTTCTCGCATAGTGCAGAAATTGTGAATATGTGCTGGCCTTCTATAGCGGCATAAGCACGATCGTGGAGTTTATTGCAGAGCAATTTTGTGAGGGCACGCTCTGCAGTGGCCGGTACGGTGTCACGCGCGCGTTTGCATGCGCGTATGAATTGTAGGACGGAAGACGAAGTTCCGTCGAATCTAGGGACAAGCTCGACGGCTTGCTTTAGAGCAAAATTGCCAGTAGGTTCATACTGTGGGATTTCGCGTGGCTCTGGCGGTGAAGGTTCCCGCATATTAGAGACGTTACTAGGGCCTGGTGTAGGCGTTTGTTGACGTAGGGTTTGACTCGTGATTTGGATGTTATGAAGCTCTTTTCGTATTTCGTCGAGCATATTCTTTTGGTTTTGTGCGTCTTCTTCATATTTGAGGCGCAATTTGGCAATAAAATCAGTTTCCTCTTTGAGATATTGCTCTCTACGGGCGAGGTCTTGCGCATAAAGGAGTAGCTCTTCCTCGGTCATTGGAGGAAGGTCTGCGTTAGGATCTGCTCGGAGATCCTTTTGAGATCGCGTGATTGGGCGAGACATTTTGAAAGATATGAATGGGATTTAAGAAATGTGAACTTCGTACTGACACGCGTCGGGGCTTATTAATGCAAATATCGGCGACCACTTCGATGTCCTACCGACTGCGCCAAATTTGTCACGTCCGTCACTGTGTTTTTGTTACAGGTACCAGGAGAGAGAAAAGAGAACAGTGACAGACGGACGGTTGAGATATTATGATTAAAATGAGGAGTGGTCTTTCGTGCCGAGACAGCCGCGGGCTGTCATATGCACTAGGACAACCGATATTGCTATGGATGCAGTCAAGAAGAGAACGTCCGACGCGGTTACAAGGAGTGTCCCGACAAGAATCGCGCGCGAGAGGATGCAACAAGAACGGTGAGTTTACAGGATTCAGCAATTATACAAGTTATTATACGACTCACCGCAATGCTGTATTAACGCCTAATAATATTGTTGCAGCAGGAACTGGCGGTACTGGCAGTAGGTGTCGTACATCGGGTCTTCTATACAGATGTCCTCGAGGTGGGGAAGATCTGGCAGAGTTGCTGCTGCTCGGTTCGGGACGACATTAGTGGCCTTGGATGCTGGCCGCAAGACGACACGTTGATGAGTTGACAGAGGGACGTCACTGATGATTCGGAACGGACCCTGGGAACGATGATCGTGTCTCGGCTGTCGTCGTCGTCGGCTATGTCGATCACCTCCGGATGATCGACCGGATGCAGAACTGGCGTTGGAGCTCGCGAGAGGTCCGCGTGGTTGACCTCTTTAGGAAGGCTGCAAGGGCAACCGTATACAGACACGTAATCGGACGCGTCACACGGAATGTGCTCGGTGGTTCCCAGAAGTTCTGTCCACTCGGTAGTGGCAATGATTTGATCGAGCACCGCTTTATTTCTCAACGCGCGTCTCAATTTAGCAAGTTGATACTTGCGTCCCGCTCGACGTGGGCGTCGCATGGGTAAGGAATAGTAATGATGGAATATTAATAATATAATGAAAATGAACTTCCATTTGTTATTAACCTTTTTGGTAGTTAACTCGCTTCACGTCTATAGTGGCGGCTCAGCGTTTCCACTGCGCTCTTTAGACCAATTCTAGACGTGGCACGAGAACTTCTCTATGACTCGCTTCAAATTCCTTATTGGCGGCTCAGCGTTTCCACTGCGCACTTTAGACCAAGTCCGGATATGTCACGAGTTTAATATATTCGATGCAAGAACTGAATGGAAGATGGTGTTGAACTAACACAAGAATAACAAGATCGAAGCACTGGTATAACAACGATATATTAAATAAGAACTGGTAAGTACACTGGTATACAATATGTAAGTAATATTATAATAGGAGTAGTAATTGGATTAATGAATAATGGATATTGTAATGTGTTATAGGAATAACGTATGAGAATTAGGACTTGAGTTGAGTTAGAGTTGGAATTGGAATTGGAATTAGGAGTGAAGGATCGACACACTTCACTTTCGCGGAGCTAGACTGAACACGTCTGCTCTTGAAGTCGGAAGAAGCCGGACTGGCACGTCCGTGCGAGTCGCTCGCTTGGAGCGGACCGTTCGAGTCGCTGGCTGAAGGCGGACTGATGCAAGCGTCCGCTCTGCCTTGCCTCCTTCGTTCGGAGTGGGGATAGCTGACGCTGCAGTCTCTTTGTTCTTCAGTCGTCGGAGTGGGAGAACCGCTGACGCAGCAGCGTCTTCGCTCCCGGGGACTGCACGTGCATTTCTGCTGACGCTGCAGTCTCGTGGCTGTCCTATTGCCCTCTACGAGCGTGGGACTGCTGATGCAGCAGTCTTTGGACTTCTCGACGTTTCTAGAAGCTTCTAGATGCTTCCAGAGTGATGCAATACTTTATTGCATTATGTGTCGTGGTGATGGGTTGAAACTGAGGTAAGGTGTTGATCAAGGTGAAGTTATGGTGATGGGTAGAGACGGAGATAAGGAGTAGAACAATACAATAATGAGATCTTAATACTATGCTCTTATGTCTAGGGGACGGTGTATGGATCTTATGCAGATCAGACCTTGTATACATAGTGTGTGTACAAGGCCAACGTCGTACATCGGACGACGTAACAATACGACTCACCGCAATGTTGTATTAACACCTAATAATATTGTTGCAGCAGGAACTGGCGGTACTGGCAGTAGGTGTCGTACATCGGGTCTTCTATACAGATGTCCTCGAGGTGGGGAAGATCTGGCAGAGTTGCTGCTGCTCTCCTCGGGACGACATTAGTGGCCTTGGATGCTGGCCGCAAGATGACACGTTGATGAGCTGGCAGAGGAACGTCACGGATGTTTCGGCAACGGACCCTGGGAACGATGATCGTGTCTCGGCTGTCGTCGTCGTTGGCTATGTCGATCACCTCTGGACAATCGACCGGATGTAGAACTGGCGTCGGAGCTCGCGAGAGGTCCGCGTGGTTGACCTCTTTAGGAGGGTTGCAAGGGCAACCGTATACAGTGTTACGTCGGACGACCTCCGACGTTGGTCGAATCGAGGACCGTACCTCGATTCTAGGTTAAGACTAAATATTAAGTACATAACAACCTCTTAAACCCATCGCTACCAAACTCTTGTTCTAATTCTAATATCTCTTAAACCCATTGCTATCAAACTCTTGTTCTAATTCTAATACCTCTAATACCCATCACTACTTAAATCTCGACTCTCCCAATTGTTCTAAACCCAACCACCACTCCAAACTCTCAATCTTACCTAACACTTGTTCAAACCCTCATCTACACTTATAACTTGTTTAAACCCTCATCTACACTTAACACTTGTTCAAACCCTCATCTACACTTACAACTTGTTCAAATCCTCAACTCCGCTCGAGTAAACGCCACCTCGAGAACAAAGAGATCGCAACGTCAGCAGTCTTGCACGCGTCACCACTCTGTCGAGAGCGAGGACAAAGAGACTGCAACGTCAGCAGTCTTGCACCCGTCACCACTCCGACGAGCGAGGACAAAGGGACTGCAGCGTCAGCAACCCCCACTCCGAGCGAAGGAGGCTACGCAGAGCTGCCTCTTGCATCAGTCTGGTGCTAGCCAGCGGAGTGAGCGGACGTGTCGGTCTGCGCTCACTCCATTCTCACACAACGACATCAGTCAGTCTGGCCCAAGCCAGCGAAGTGAGCAGACGTGTCGACCTGCGCTCTTCTAATTCGCGCTTCGACGTTCATCGACGTTTGTTCTACAATTCCAATTCCAAATCTAATTCCAATTCTAATTCAAACTCAATACCAATTCCGACTCAACGCAGTCTCTATTCCAATACTAATTCATTTACTAACTCCTACGCAATTAATTCATTTAATTCATATTCACATTTATATTAATACAATTGTAACCAAGTGTAACCAAGTTATTATTATAATATATCTTATTTTACCAGAACTTCGCGAGTGACTTCTCTTACAATTCAATCAATTCAGTGACCTATTTCTCTCCGATATTCAAACTATATCTTCGTTTATCGTGCACTTGTAGAGTATTGAAACTCGGTCACAAAGGGAGAAGCTTACAGCTCCGCCGAGACAATACGTCTGCAAGCGACATTTTGAACAATTGTTTCCATTAGCAATCGTGCACTTGTTGAGTATTGAAACTCGGTCACAAAGGGAGAAGCTTACAGCTCCGCCGAGACAATACGTCTGCAAGCGACATTTTGATCGGTCAAGTGTTTTCTCGGTCAAGTGTTCGATCAAGTCTCCATCAAGTGACAGTTCACACAAGGAATACGTGCAGTGCTAGATCTATAGTGACAGTTCTAACAGTGCCCTCGTTCGTTACACAGTGACCCGGCTTGGAGGCCAGTTCGTCCGCTCCGCTTGGGTAGTGTCAATGAACGAGCGGACCTTTTCAATAACTACATTTTATTAAAGTCACAGGTGGAATACCGCTGGCCAGCGCCTCCGGGGAACCCCTGGCCAATTTTCCCTTTTTCATTCAGAACATAGACAAAATTCCTATAAAGGATTTCTTGAGAAGGAGTTGTTAAACCAAGTTCCTTTCGCTCCTCTCTCCTCATGCGTCGAACACGTCACGACCGAGAATATCGAGTGTGACGCGTCAGATTACGTATCGGTATACGGTTGTCCGTGCCGTCCGATTCCGAACACAGAGATCAACCACGCGGATCTCTCGCGTTCCACGCCTGTCAACGTTACACCAGCTGCCCGCTATGAGATCATCGATCTCATAGACATCTCTGACGACGACGACAGCCAGGACACAGTGATCCTGCCACGTCCTCGTTGCGTCATCACCAACAGCACGTTCCTGTCACCACGTCAACGTATTACGTTGCGTCTTCCCAATCTTCCTCGCCTGGAAGATATTTGCATCGAGGACCCACAGTACGAGGTCTACGCAGCGCAGAGGAAACAACTCCTGCGACAGTATTATTAAGGCGTAACAACAAACCGGTGAGAATCAGTATCTTGTATCCATCTTTACCCCATGTCAACTCACCGCGTTCGTTGCGTTTACGTATAAGTATCGCCATCCGCGTTGACTGCAAGCGGGTGCCGATTTTCCAAATGACTATCGGTGTCCTAGCGCATATGACTGCCCGTCTGGCTGTCTTGGCGTAAAAGACCGTTTCCTCATCAATTCCACGTGCCGCCTCCTGGGGTCATCTCCTTTGCCTAGGACGTGGGGCGTGACGTAACAAAATTTGGCGCAGTCGGTAGGACACGAAAACGGTCGCCGGTAGTCGAACCATTAACAAATTGTTTTTGTACGTCTGACATTTGTTCTCCAAATCGTGTGTCGAGTAAGAATTCACACTAATATCGCAAAATGTCTCGCCCAATCACACGATCCCAAACGGATCCCCGAGCGGATCCTAATCAAGACCTTCCTCCGCCAACCGAGGAAGAGCTACTTCTGTCACGTCCTGGCGGGGCTATAAGAGCAAGAGAAGAGAATACCGCGGCCCGGCTACTCTACTCTTCCACTGACTGACATTTAATGAAAGTGTTGGTCTTTTTATCAACAGACTAGGACCCGATGCCGACACCTGCATGCAGTCTTACACAGATGAATGATGCACGCGACCCTGAAACATACGCGGTAATATGTTCCACTTACTTTTACGCTTCGCTTGTTTGTCGATTGACACGAGACATGAATTCGCAACGGATGAACAGCTACGGTTGCGCTGATGGCCTTGAATACGGTCCGCTCTGCTTGACAGGGGTTGATCCAAATGGCTGGAAACGACCTTCAAGGATTGACGACTGCGCCAAACTCTGTCACGTCAATATTTGACAGGAACGACCTCCAATGATTGACAGCTGGCTGCTACGGTATTGTAGACGGATGCGCTCGTTGAGGAAACGGGCGTGGACGCTGTACGATACCGTGAATCTAACTCACGAATATCGTCCGCGTGATTGACGATATTTTAACTAGCGAAAAACGGGCGTGGACGCTGTGCGATCCCGTGAATTTATCTCGCGAATATCGTCCGCGTGGTTGACGATATTTTGATTCGAGAAAACGGACGTGGATGCTGCGGAGCTTGCTATGCGAGCAAGTCTATCACTATCACGCACGTACGCGAACACGTAACAGGAAATTGAATAAGGAATACTATTCGCGAACTTTCCAGTGAGAACTCTATCTCTAACTAACAACGTGTCACTTCAAACTACGAAGTTAGGAGCAAGGAAATAATAATTGGGATTTAGATTGACTCTGGTAAAACAAAGTATATTATAAACGTAAAAGAATACAAGGGTAAAGATGCTTATTATTAACGAAATCGAAATACGTACTAAGTACGAAATATGAAACGCAATAAAAATGTTTAATTGAATAAACGAAGTAATATTTGAATTAAACGAATAAGAATACGATATTACTGAATGGTATTAGGGACTGTGTCTAAACAGTATGGATTTGGAAAGATTGTGTCTAAACAATCTGGATTTGGAAAGACTATGTCTAAATAGTCTGGACTTGGAAGATTGACGAAAACTCGACTGACCCACTCGGGTCCCCGGAGAGGACTGTGGAAAATCGAACGTTCGTCGACGAATAACGTTCGTCCGAAAAATGCTGACTTCGCAAAAGGGGACCGTGTCCTCTTTGTGCCGGTCTTCGTCGTAAACAGCGCGATGGCCGCCGCACTAGAGTCAGCAGTTTTCGTTCCCAGTGGTGCAGGACTCGAAAATTAAGTGGTAACCATTGGCGTACCTATTTATTTATTTAAATAAATTGGGACTTAGAATATTTTCGAGCGCTTGCTCTTGCAAGGCGTTTCGATGTAAATTTTATATGTCATATGATTAGTTGACATCATTTGTCGACCGATCATATGTTTGAAAATATTCTAAGTACTTTTGAAAATTACCAAAAATCGAAATTTTGGTAAAGTCTAAACAAACGCGAATTGAGAACATAACCTACAAATTTTTAGGTTAGTTTCATGATTTTCGCTCACGAGTCCAATGATATTTTAATCTTCGAGTTTGGGCCATTTTTGGCTATTTTAGGATTTTGACAGATTTTGGATTTTAGGTTATGTTGATGGATTTCAATCAAATGTACGTGGTGTTAAGGATTCATTGTTATGAAGGATTTTTAGGAGTTTTGGAATCTTTAAAGGGGAACGCTCGCTCTTATGTATCTAATTTTACATGTAGTCTTAAAGCTAACGTCGGAGGTGCGACCGACGTCACACTTCTTTACGCGCAAGATCTCGCCCGTAAAGAGGAATATTTAAAAGAGCAAACCGAATTCATTGCTAAATTGCGTCTTAAATATGAAGAAGACGCACAGAATCAAAATAACATGCTCGATGAAATACGCAAAGAGCTCCACAATATTCAAGCCTTGAACCAAAACTTACGTCACCAAGCGCCTACACCAGGCCCCAGTAACGTCTCTAACACGCGAGAACCTTCATTATCAGAGCCACGCGAAACCCCGCAATATGAGCCAACAGGAAATTTCGCGTTGAAACAAGCCGCAGAACTCGTACCCAAATTCGACGGAACATCGATTCCCGTCCTAAAATTCATCCGCGCCTGCAAACGCGCGCGTGATTCTATCCCCGAATCCATAGAACGTGCCCTTACTAAACTAATCTGCAATAAACTTTCCGATCGTGCGTACGCTGCCATTGAAGGCGAAAACATACGTACGATCTCACAACTTTGCGATAAGCTACGAACAGTACTGGGACCCTACAAATTCGTGGACCAGTACCGTGGCGAATTGGCAAGCATAGCCCAGGGCAACAATGAGCATATTCTTGACTTCATAAATCGAGTCAAAGATTTACGAACCGCCATCAGCGATTCTACCGAAGGACATTACGACTACAGAGAAATCGATCGTTTCACAGTCGAGTGCTTCCTTCGCGGTCTACTCCCACAACTTCGCAGCGAAGTTTTGCATTGCCGTTCTCAGAATTCGGCAGAGATCTTCGAAGCAGCCATCTCTGCATATAAGCAATATGAGCTGTATCAAAACCGTCGTCGCGAATCTAATCGTGACGATTCCCGCAAGGTAAGCTTCTCAGATAACAGAAGCTCCTATCGCCCACGCTCTTCTGACAATTTCAATTCTCGCGAACGCATCCCTGAACGTCGCGACAACAGACCGGATGAGCGTCGCGATAACGGGTCCGACCAACGTCGAGACTCGTGGAGAAACTCGAACCGCAACTCTTATCGTTCTCCAACTCCGCAGTGGCGATCCGAAACCCCTCGCGAACAAAACCCGCAGCGCGAAAACCGGGACCCGAATTCAAATCGCGACAGACGTTCGGGAGAGCCCCGCAAGTTTTGCAACTATTGCAAAACTCCCGGGCATGACATTCACGAATGTCGAAAAAGAGCCTATAACAATAACCTGCGCTCGGGAAACGAGTCAGGCCTCCCGACAGGAACGAATCAACAGCGGGAGGCCGCCCCAACAAAGCGCAACCAAACATTCACGCAGACCGCCGTTCGAACGAACGAGCTCCCCGAAGACCAGATCGACGATTCGTCTCTGCAGTTAACCTCGCAGTAGACTCGCCGATCCCGCGCGTACAAATCTCCGCCCCTCAGCTTCGCGAGAAAAGTGAATTCTTATTAGACACGGGCTCGGAAGTCAATTTGATACGCGCGTCTAGTTTAAAACCTGGGATAACCATTGATCCCACGAGCACGATCGAAGTTCATGGAATAACCGAGGGTTCCATAGTAACACTCGGCGAAGTCGTTATATTCATTCAAGGGACAATCCCTGTCAAATTCCACGTGCTCGGGGACGATTTCCCAGTCAGTGTTAACGGGATTCTCGGCTCGCCCTTCTTTATAGGAGGAGCTGAGATTTCCTTTGCA